>NC_090790.1:19056121-19073621 GCF_040054535.1 Antennarius striatus
TCCCTCTGTCTCCCCAAACAACCCTTTTGAGTTCCCTCGCCCCGGTCCCTTTATACCAAAATCCACTCTAACACAACTAAAAATTCATTTTGTCTGACCTAAATCAGAGGTTGTCTGCGCCATGGGCTTATTACACAGTGCGCTTAAACTTGTGTTGTGGAGGAGGATGGGGTATTATTATCTTCCAGCTACCCACCCTGCTATAAAAACTAGTGGTGCGACATCTCCTCAGTGCAGTGCTGCTGCCCTCCCTCCCTTCCTCTCACTCTCTCGCTCGTCCTTCACCAGGCAGGCACACAACACCGACACCGACTCACAACTCCGCTCCACGCCAAGCCGCCCAACAGTCACACGCCGCCGTCTTCAGCAGCCGCTGCTCTCCACTGGATATTCCTCCCTGGGTGGGGGGGGGGTTTTCTTTTTCTTTTCTTTTTTTTCTTCTTCTTCTTCTTTTGTTGTGTTTTTTTTTTTTTTTTTTTTCTTTTTTGTGAATGAGCGTCTGTTTCCACCGCCGCCGGTGGGGGGGCTCGTGAATGGACTGACGGGCTGTTTGGGTTGAAGGAGGGCGATGCTGAGAGGTCAAGAGGGCAGCAGCAGAACCTCTTAGACCGGAGATACGACGACAGGTGAGCGGCGCCGCCGACCTGCAGGGGACGGTATTAGGGGGCGGCGGGGGGAGGGGGGGGTTCCTCCGACGCATCAGGGCGTGGATGAGTTTGGAGCACATGTGCGTAGAAGTTGGTCATTCGGTCCCATTGTTGGTGCGTGCATGTGTGTATTGTGTGCACTCATGATCTGTTTGCAGCGTTTATCTGCACTTAATCGATATCTGATCAAACGTATCTCCATAGAGACAACAGGTTGGAGGACCTGAGTAATTATCCAGGCTTGTGCAGCACATTATTCCTGAAATAGCATCGCAGCACAGCTCAAACAGTAGTTTCAGAAGACTTAATTGTGTGTTTTGTCTCTGAAGGTAATTACACATTTGTCGTACAGATCTGACAATTTGTCCTTTACATCATAAATACATATTTAGGGGAACTCATTAAGTTAAAGATGTTCGTGAGGACAAAATAACGACGTGTTGTGGATTTGATGTTGAGCTGTAAATGACTGTTTACAGCAGCTGACGGACTTCTTACCTCATTGAGGCCGTGTGGCATTAAAATAGTTCCCTAGGTTTTATTTTATATTTATGCTGTTTGGATTTTTTTTATCAGAATTATCAGCAGAAATTTAAAAAAAAATAGTAAAAAATGTTTAAAAAAAATAAAAAAATCTTTGCACGTGAAACTGTAAAATAAGCACAAGCATCCTGCTGCGTTTTGTATGTGTGTGTGTGTGTCTGTGTGTGTGTCTGTGTGTGTGTCTGTGTGTGTGTGTGTGTGTGTCACACACCAGAACATTTTAGAAATGACTTTAAAACGAGCGCCTGTTTGCAAACACCCACATAACAGGTTCATAAAGGAGGGCATGCTTTACAGATTAACGTCACGCCACTAACATGTTGGGATGTTCTCATTCTGTCACGCAGTTTTAAAACACACCTGTATTAAATTATATCAATCTTTAATACATCAAGCTACAAAAATCTGATTTTTGGATAGATTAGTTTTTGAAACGATCAGGAAAAAATACAAATCAAGCAGCAGTTATTAAACTGAAACTGATGTGTAAAAAGGCTGCGTTCTATTTATTTCATGCTGAGTCTCTTGTTCCAGCGTCGTCAGACAAAACAAAGCCGTAGGGAAACGCCAGGCCAAGTCGACTATGAAAGCATCTTTGTTCACATATTTAAAGTGAGATGGCGCGGCGTTGCGCTAACCTTGGTTTACTTAGGAGGCGAGGGACGTAAAAGACAAGAGGCTGCAACCCGAAAGGCTCCAGTTAAAGTTGATTTAGCCTCCGGATCCACTTTCTCATTCAAATGAACCCGTTTTATAATATTACTAATAAATATACATGAAGTCCAACAATATAACTTGTTCATTTTCCACTGAAATTATGATTTATTCTGACTAAATGTCTCTTCTTTAGTGCATTTTTTAAATCTTTAATGCATTTATACTCACAGTGTTTGCGTAAGTATTTCCTTATTTATTCTCTACGTATACTTTTCACACACCAATCTAACTTTGCAGCATTTTAGGCCAAACTTGCAGCGCTAAATGTCCCCAACTCTTCATCATTACTGTAAGGATAAACGCTCCTGTGGTGCTGGGGGTATTTAGAGCGGCTCACCTCTTCAATCTGACAGCAATTACAATTTAATTCACCTGTGCTGCTCCAGATTGTCCCTTAAGGACCGTCCAAAGAGGCGTCTGCTGCTGGAACAGGTGCACTGGTGTTCTACTGGTAATAATGGACTACCCCACACAGCGAGGTCAGGTTAAATGAATGCCTCCTCCTAATAAGGGGCTGACTTTTTCCTGTCAATACTCTAAATTATTGTCCGGGGACTTGTCCACCTCTGACAGCTGTTTAGCAGGTATTTTCTAAGGGCAGCTGGTGACAGGGGGTAACTTTGGCAGCCGGTGATTTAGCATGTGGGTCAGGTGGATGCGGCGCCCTGACAGGGTAAAGCAGGCGTTTGGTTGGTGCTCGCAGGCCAAATGAGTTCCTGCCCCTGAGACGGATGGAGATGGACATTAGCTGCTGATTTGTGGCCTGAGTGGTCAGAGCCGGGGACAAGCTAGCCACTCCACTGTGGCTATAATGATGATACCGCTGCGAGGAAGAGGAGGAGGAGGAGGAGGAGAGGAGCAAAGAATGATTAGGAAGAGGATGAGGAGGAAGAGGAGGTGGTGGTCAGCAGATGAAGGTCTTGGACACAGAATGGAGGTGACACAGAATTTGAGGTGGGAGTGCTGAGTTGAACGTGTTAGTGACAAAGTGAGGCGTGAGGAGACGTCGCTACAGACAGGCAGAGAAAGAGACAGGCAGGGGGAGAGAGAAAGACCAGCAGAGGGAGAGACAGGAGAGAGAGACAGGAGGAGAGAGACAGGAAAGAGGAAGACACAGGTGGAGGGAGAGACAGGCAGAAGGGGAGAGAGTCAGGAGGAGAGAGAAAGACCAGCAGAGGGAGAGACAGGAGAAAGAGAGAGACAGGAGGAGAGAGACAGGAAAGAGGAAGACACAGGTGGAGGGAGAGACAGGCAGAAGGGGAGAGAGACAGGAAGACAGAGAGAAAGAGACAGGCAGAAAGAGATAGACAGTGAGAGAGATGGGCAGAGACAGTGAGACAGGAAAGAGAGTTCCAGGTTGAAAGACAAGGGGTGAGACAGGAGAGCGAGACTGTCTGTCTACTAATGTGGTTGTGAATAAAGTTGTGTTGAATCCACTCCGTCTGTGTGAAAACAGGTGACAGGGAGAAACTTCCTGTTTTTGTTGTGACCTCATCATCATCCAGGAGCAACAATACAATAAAAAGATGGGGTGGGGGAAAAAAACACAAAACTCCTTTTCTCCCACAATCCTCTGGGGTGACGGAGCAAACAGCTCCAGCAGTAATCATCAGGGTTTCACGAGACGACCCCGCCCTGGCGGTTGTGACGGGTGGAGGGGCGTGTGCCGTCTGCGTGAAGGGGTTAAGGATGTTTGGCTGATGAAACGTCGCTCCAGGACCTTGTGGTGGGAACGCCGTGCCCTCCGCCCCTCCCTGTCTATGTGGCACATCCTCCTCAGATCCTCTCCACGCTGTAATTAGGGGCTGGCCGCTAACGGCAGCTAACGCTAGCCTAGCGCTTATAGGCAAACAGTGGGAACCGAGGGGAGTGGTTCTCGCTTGGGGCAGGCAAACACCCCACTTGTCCCAGGGTAGTTCCAGGGGGTGGGAAGGGTCAGAGACAGATGACATTGGGTTAGGCGACCCTCCCCACTCCTGTCACCGTGCCCCCCCCCCCCATTCAAACTCTTTCTCTCACTCTTATCCACTCGTGTTGTTCCAAGCACTGCACTATTGTTTGCCTTGGCAGGCTGTCGCAGGGAGGGGCCCCTCACTGCTGTTTGTGCAACCTGTTAGGGAACTTTTAGGGCCATCTGACCCCCCCCCCTCCCCTCCTCCTCATCATCCGCACCCCCCACCCCTCCCTCACTGGAGATTCCCTCACCTTTCACCCAAGCCATTACCTTTTACGAATCTGTGTGACATATAATAGAAACACACACATTTTCTTCTTCTTCTTTCCACTGCAAGTTTTTCCAACAATGTAGTTCAGGGTAGTCGGACCTATATTCTATACCACCACCCCCTCTATAGGCATTTTAATTATGTCCGCACTCAATCAATGGCGTGAACATAGCAACAGTTACCTAGCAACAAGATCGACAAGAATAAACTATATGTCAGACTGGTATCTGAGTTATATACCTGCAGGTGAACTGAGGGATTTGGTGGAACAGTTTTGTGTGAAATTTGTGCAAAAGTGCGTGTGTGTGTGTGTGTGTGTGTGTATGTGTGTGTGTGTGTGTGTGTGTGTGGCTTCAGCCCTGGCCCATTTAGAACCAGTCAACAATGCAGCTTGTGGTGAGGAGGCCCGCTTCAAAGTATTTATCCACACATGCCTCCGGTGACCACCGAGTGTGTTCGGCTGGGTTCCGGCTCTATTCATAGCTGCGAGTGAACGAGCGGCCAGAGGTTCAGTCGCTGTGACTGTAAACAACAGCGCCGCCAATCAACAGGTTGGGATTCAGGCAGCTGCGGAACAAAGGATTCACCACCAGAGAGAGTGGAGATTCCGTCGGAGCGTCGATCAAACCTGGACAGAACCCCACAAACACACAGGGAGTCACACGATCGGCGGTTCAAACGAGTGCATCAGCTTCCTTTGTGTGGGTATCTGGCAGAGACGGACGATAGGATGGACATTACGCACACAACTCTTGTGCTCTTATCACGGCGCGTTCAAATGTCAAACAGAAGAAATAATATCAAGATGATGGGCTCTCCAAGTTGTTGCAACACATTCCAACAAGAAACTGTAATAAGAGTCAAGAATAAACATTACCCAACGTGATGTTTGCTCAAAATGAGACATGCTGTATTTATCACTTGTTGCTTTTACTGCACAGATGGCAAACAAACAAGCAGGCCTACAGTATATTCGAATAAAGCCCGACTGTCACTCATTGTTTTAACGGTAATCGGCTCAACGGCTCATGAAAAGTCTCGGTTTCAATCAGAGGTGCAGGTCGGAGCCGTGGAGCTCGTAGTTTTCTGAACCAGGCTTTTGTTTGCTTAGGGGGCAAGCAACCAGCTCTGTGGACTGAAGGGCATCGTGACCGCGGGACGACACAAAGAGGACACGCTCGTAATAATCACTGCGACACGACTCCAATCCAATCTGAATCCGATCCACGACTAGAATACTATCACTTCAATAAAAATTTTTTTTAGCAATTATATATATGAATATTGTACAATGCACCCTCGTTCTTTGCAAGTAATGCGTCCCAGGAACCACAAGCAAATAAAGAATTCTGCGATATAGCGACAAATTATTTATCTAATTATTTACGGTAATTTAAACATTTATAAACCCTCCCCATACTGATATTAAACCACCTTCTATCTGTATTACCTTTTCCACACTCTCATAAGACTGTTTAAAGCACTTTTGTTTCTCACGTAAGTCGAGACTCACGGAACGTAGCGCACTTCCGGATGCCTTCAGCCGATAGAATGCGCGTGAAGAAGTGTCGAGTGTTGATGCGCGAATGAGCACTGTATATATATAATGTATATTATGTGTCTGTGTATATAAAAACTGCGAATCAAGTTTTATAACAGTATCTAAATATTTTTAGTACAGCTATGTTTTTTGCATGATCTACAAATTTAATCAGAAGTTTAATTTTATCAAGTTGAACAGAAAAGTGTTGAAAAAGGTTTTTAAGATTTTTTTTAGTCCAACATTTTTTTTTTTTTATAAAGAAGGACTAAAAACTAGAGACTCTTTTTTGATAATTTTATTTACTTCTCAGAACAACACGTTTTTCTCTCTGACTCTAAACCAACGGAGATGTAGGTGCTGCAAAATATTGATCTGTGTTGGTTGTTTTCATTCTAAACGTCACTAAACGGCTGGCTGTTGTTGATCTCTACCCAGACACTCGGCAGAGACAAGCGGGTCAGAATGGTTCATCACCGAGCGGAGGACCTGATCGGGATCCCCTTCCCCAACCACAGCAGCGAGGTCCTGTGCAGCCTCAACGAGCAGCGCCGGGACGGCCTGCTCTGCGACGTCGTCCTCATTGTCCGAGACCAGGAGTACCGCACCCACCGCTCCGTCCTGGCTGCCTGCAGCCAGTACTTCAAAAAGCTTTTCACTGTGGCCACCGCCGCCGGCGGGGACCACCATGCGGCCGCCGTCTACGAAATCGACTTTGTGGCTCCGGATTGCCTCACGGCCATCCTGGAGTTTGCCTACACCTCCACGCTGACGGTGACGGCGTCCAACGTGAAGGAGATCCTCAACGCGGCACAGATGCTGGAGATCCCGTGCATCATCAACGTCTGCCTGGAGATCATGGACAGCGGGGGCGGGGGTGGCGAGAGACGGAGGGCGGAGGAGGGAGAAGAGGAGGAGGACGAGGAGGAGGATGCAGAGGAAGAAGAGGAGGAGGAAGAAGAGGAGGATGAAGAGGAGGACGCCAGGTCGAGGAAAGATGAGCGGGAAGAGGAGGACGATGTCAGCGAGAGGTCGCTGCAGTCGCTGGAGAGCAGGGGGGAGCAGATGCCTCCAGAGACGGAGGACTCGTCGCCCCCCAGCACCTCCACCTACCGCCAGCAGTTTGAGGCGTCGTCCCAGTCGCAGTCTCCAGACGCCATGAGAGGAAAACAGGTACGAGATCAACTAGAACCAAGGTAGTCGGAGACTGCAGCATCCCGCGACACCCCTGAATTCACACATTACAGGTGTAGGTCAGGGTAAAATTTTACCCCAGTGCTCTGACCTACTGTCATTGATCAAAGCACTAGCTTTGATGTACGGTCTCACATTGGCCTTCTCCATCGTCTTTTTATCTTATTCGGTTCCTGAGTGTACAAAAGTTGAAATTTGACCTTGATCTAGTTTTCTCGGGGTCAAGGTCGCCATCTCATTTTCATCCCCTTTGCTGCCCGAGTAATGAGCTTTTTGTGACATCTTTCTATCTGCAATGGCTGCGAAGATATTTGGTGGACGGTGGAACACAAGAACACTGACAATTAAAATACATCACCGCTTTTGAAGCGGGAAGTAAAAATGTCTGATTTCTGAACAAATACTTCACGAAATGTCATTTCTTGAAGTATTTCACCTCGTTCTAGAGACTTCTTCAGTTCTAGTTGTGCACTAGAACTGAAGAAGCCTCTTGGACTACACAGCTTTGGATACTTCAAGGAATGAAGATGTGTCTGTTCCTTGAGCTGATGGTGATGTTTTATGACACAGGAGACGATGGAGAGTCGGGCTTTGAAGGATTTCTCCATCGAGTCCCTCCTGCAAGAGGGGCTGTACCCCCGGATGTCACCACTGGATAGGAGGACCAGCTTCTCCCCTCTCCTCCCGGGCTTCTACCCCTCCATGTGGCCTGCAGAGCTCCAGGCCTTCCCCAACCTCCACCAGCATCCCGGTACGGGAATCTCACCGCAACACAGGCTCTCTCACGCCTTCCCCGCCTCGGCGCCGCTGGAGGCCTCCAAGCCTCTCAATCTGGCCGTGAAACGAGAGATCATAAAGGAGGAGCTGAAGGAGGAGGTGCCGCTCAGTTTGCTCCACGGGAACTTCCTGAAGGAGTTTGTCGGCTCAGGATTCGGCAGCGCCGTGAATGCCGGGCAGATGCCAACAGAGGGGCACGCTTTGGGTCTGATAAAGGACGAAGCGGACTTCCGGTCCTACCTGAGCATCCTGAGCTCCGCCTCCCACCTGGGGGCTTTGTTCCCGCCCTGGCAGCTGGAGGAGGAGAGGAAAATGAAGCCCAAAGCGTCGCAGCAGTGTCCCATCTGCAACAAGATCATCCAGGGAGCGGGGAAGCTGCCGCGACACATGAGGACTCACACGGGAGAGAAACCCTACATGTGCACGATCTGCGAAGTCAGGTTCACCAGGTAGGTTGAAGCGGCACCTCCTGATCACATGATCGCATGCTTCCACGCAATCGAACAAACAGATCATGTAAAAAAAAACCGGCAGCGCTAGCAGAAAAAACACCCTGGCTCGTTCGTCTGAGGTTAATCTGTTCTCACCACGCTCAAAGTGGAAAGCCCCCCTCGCCTGGTTGATTTGCATCACCCCGCTTACTCACACCTTCCTGCTTCACGTTATCAGTGCAAAGCAAAGCTCTTCATTGGTTTTCGCTCTCAACGACTCGAAGTTCTGATCCTGCTTCAAGCTCTGAACTTTGAAGAAGCCTTGTGAAATCGTGCATCAAAAATCACGACTTCACGTAATTGCACATTTTTGGTAGATAGTCATGTGATATCGTTTGCACATTCCATTGGCTTAGGGCAACCGGAAGTGCACGACGTTCTGTGAGTCTCAGACTTCCGTGAGACACAAAAGTTAATAGTAAGATAAATAGTTTGTCGCTATATCGCGGAATTCGTTATTCGCATGAGGTTCCTGGAACGCATTAACCGGGAGTATGTGGTTTTGTTTTCCCAGACAAGACAAACTGAAGATCCACATGAGGAAGCACACGGGTGAGCGTCCCTACATCTGCCTCCACTGCAACTCCAAGTTTGTCCACAACTACGACCTGAAGAACCACCTGCGCATCCACACGGGGGTGCGGCCGTACCAGTGCGAACACTGCTACAAGAGCTTCACGCGCTCCGACCACCTGCACCGACACATCAAGAGGCAGAGCTGTCGCATCTCCCGCCCCCGGCGAGGGCGGAAGCCGGCCGCCTGGAGGTCGGCGCCCGCCAGCAACTTCCTGTGCCCGCCACCCCCCAGCTCCGCCGCCAATCGGTTTGAGGAAAACATTTTAAGCCCCGCCTACCAGGGAGTGAAGAATCACGGACTCGGGGAGATGCTCGGCCTCGGCAACAGGGGGCTGGGGTTTAAGAGCGCGGACAGAGCCGGACGGGAGGAAGGGCAGGGGCAGCATCGTGGGGAGGAGGAGGAGGCAGGGGCAGGGAGGCAGAGGGGAGTATTTGCCTTCACCCTGGCTGGAGAAGACGTCCTCACTCACTCGCCGTTTTATTCCTCACCCGTTGACCCCTGGACCATACGGCTGGAGCGAGCTCCGCCCATCCCCGAGTCGGCCAAATGAGTCGTGGTCCAAAGAACGACTAAGAAAGAAGCGTGTGTGTGTGTGTGTGTGTGTGTGTGTGTGTGTGTGTGTGTGTGTGTGTGTGTATGTGTGTCCGTTCTGCTCCAGGAAGCTAAAGCACCTTTTTTTTTTTTAATTAAAAAAAAAGAAAAAGTGAGAGAATTTTTTTTTTTAAAAAACATTTTGAAGCCTGCTGATGTGGCGGTAGTACAAAAAACCTTTATCTTATTTCAGTTTGAAAATCAGTTCTAGATAAATAATTTCACAGACAATGTGCTGAAGATCTATTTCAGTCCTGTGAATGTTTACAATATTTTGAGAGCATTTAAGAGGAAGCAAGCAGCGCAGTGTGAATGAGGAAAACAAATTATTTTCTTTATATACCAGGTCGTCTAAAATGCTATAAATTCAGAGGCTAAATCTATGAGAGAAGCTTTTATTATATGTAGAAAATATGAATCAAGACTCAAATCAGACCTGCGGAAGCCTAAGTGTTCATTTGGTAATTATCATGAGCATAAAGCAATTAGGTAACATGTAGAAAAATGCATTAACAGCAAACATTAATTGTGAAAAAGGTTGAAATAAATTATTTAATTCTTAAAGAATTGTCAATGAAAAAATATTTTTTTGTTTATAGTCATGTCTAAATGAATGAAATATGTTGGGGGTGTTTTTTTTGCCATCAAACCGTTGAATAAAGTTCCAAACGGCCGTCTGGTGAGCGATAACGACCGATAATGTGTTATTTCCCTTCCACTGCCTGGTTTTGGTCGGAGCTCCTCGTCTGCACTATTGTACATAGACACAAACTTTTAGGCCATTGTGGTGTTAATTATGGTTGCATTGCTGACGATGTAAAACTTCTAATGCTCTTAAGACTTTGAGGCATCCATCCAAAGACGTAAACTTGAATAAGCCTTTGTTTTACTGTTGATGAATACGTGTCTCCAGAAGGTGTATATTTCTGATTAATCTGCCGCTTTAGCTATAGGCTACAGTATGCTTGTGTTTCTTCTGCTGCAACAAATCAATCATGTTTTTCATATGATGTTCATCTCTGATTGTGTATAAAGAAGTTCAAAACTGATTTGAATTAAAATGAAAGTATTTTCTTGCTATTTATGCATATTTAAATGAATGAGCCCTGGCTATATTTTGCAAATCTGTTTTATAAAGACACTAAATGTTGAACTTTTTTCTTTCGGCAGTATTATTTGTGTGTGTGTGTGTGTGTGTGTGTGTGTGTGTGTGTGTGTGTGTGTGTGTGTGTGTGTGTGTGTGTGTGTGTGTGTGTGTGTGTGTGTGTGTGTGTTTGTGTGTGTGTGTGTGTGTGTGTGCGTGCGTGCGTGCATGTGCGCGTGTGTGTGTTTGCTCTTGTTTTCTATCTCAACAAAAAGTGAGATGACCTTGATGTGATCACAGTTTTGGAAAGAAAGGCATTAAAAGTTACAACTCAATGAGAATCATCACAATAAATACATAAAGAAATAATCCAAAAGCCATACAGTATAAAACAAGAGCGACCTGGAGGTTAACTGAGAGAAAATGCTCTTCAAATCGTCTTTCCATGAAACAAAAATTTGCCTCAGATAACATTAATAGAGAAGTCAGAAGATTAAAATGAACAGCTGCTTCTCATTATTTCAATTTCAATGGCTGGTAAATCCATAATTGTCCACCTTTCACCTGAAACGTCTCCAGGGAAACCACAAAAAATAAAAGTCTGAATCATAAAATACATAACTCTACTCTATTACAGTGGATATGTGCTTCAACTTTATTTGATGCCCATGAAATGTGTAGTTTGACTTATCTAGATGACCACTCTTCAGATTCACTCGGAAAAAAAATTTGTTTCCATGGCAACATCCAAAATTTTACATATGATTAGAGAAATTAAAAATAGAAATGTGATATAAAATTAACATGATTTTTATAAATGTAAACGTCAGTAAAGAACAGAGATCTAACAACTGTATAAAACCACACATAACAACTTATGTCACAGCTACTTTACACGACTGGTTATAACAAGATTAATTAATGGCTATGATGACATAAGTAACACAACTATATGTGTCCCTTTTATGGCGTTAATTTCTCAACGAGCCGTCGGTTTTACTGTCCTGCCCTCTAGTGGACGGTTGACGCTACTGCACAGCCTGTTTCGCTATAATATCAAAATAAATATTTGTTTGTCTCCGTATGATGTGAAATATGCCTCGAATGGATTTTAGTCACCATAGCACATTTGAATATAAAATCAGCACATAACAACAAAGAGAATTAAATTTAACAAACGTCCACTCAAGGCTATTAAGGCTTAGTCCCTTTAGATGGCGCTACAGATTTATGGTCTTTAAAGCAGGAGCGATTTTCTCTTGCTGATACACCAGCTTTGATTTAATACCATCAGGAAACAACAGTGAAGTCTGGTTGGACATTAAGCATAAACCACATCCTTCCATCAGCAGCAGGGATTGGGTTTATTGATTCATTATTAATAAGTGATTCTTTGGAAGAATTGTAAACCTACATTAAGGGACTGACTCATGAAATGTCAAAGGAAGTAGTAGATCACATTTTAACTGAATTACAACTCAAATTAAATGCTTTTTAGGCTTTAATGATATGAATCCAAATCCATCTGTTCTGGAAAAGACTTTTATGCATTTTGCTTTTAGTTTCTGGACAAATTCAAAGGTTTTGACTTGTGGTTCAGGTGGCACAAGATTCTTAATATATATTTCAAGAAGGGTTGACTAATATTACTGCGTGCATGCAGGAACTATTTGCACTAGTAACTATTTATAGTCAGTTCTGAGCTGCCTGTGATGAGAAAATATGGTATACAGTATGTCATTTTCTTTTTATTAACTTTGTAGATTTGATCTGTCAGGGAATTAAAAAAATTCTATTCTGAAATTGTATTCTCTTCTACAAAATTACATGTTTTTACTGATATCATTAACACCAGCTTCATCCATTTGAGACATCATGGTAGTCTTTTTAATCTTCAGTGAGGTTTAAAAAGACTCGACGCTCTGAAATGTGATGATGTAATAGATTCAAATGGGTAAAAGGATACGTCCTCTGTGAGGTCATCGGGTCCCTCTATGAGGTCATCAGGTACACCATGATATGAAAGCAGTTTTTTTCACTTTAAAAAAAAAAATTGAATTCTTGTGACAGACACAAGCTGGAGGAGTCATGTCTTATTGGACCAATTCAGAGCTGAGGGACAGCTATGGAAAATGATCACCCGTAAGACAATGTGTAAAATAGCATGTGTGCACAGCTTCCTGAACTCGGAACCTCCTGAGGTGTGACTTCCTGACCCATTAACCCACAGTCCTCCCTGGGTTCCACCACCCTGAAGCCCTGCGAGTCATGAACACAGTGTTGTTTTCAGGTTGTGTTGAAGTGTGTTATGCTCGCTCGCACGCACAAAGCACTTCTAATGGGACATCCTCTAAGGAAGTTGTGTGACAATACAGCTCCACAATGGTACCAGTGAGAGCACAGAGGACGCTGGAGGTAACGTGGTCTGATGTTCTCTGTGGGGTTCCTGCAGGCCGATGAGGAAACACCCTCCAAACAAAGAGACTGAAAAATAACAACACTTCGCCTCAAGACGTCCAAAACGAGGACGAATGGAGCAGCTCGCTAATATTCATGTTCATCCATGTCCAGATATAAACCTGCCAGCTGATATTACAAATATACGGTTAAAAACTATTTGGACTGACTTAAAAAGAAGATGTAAAAGATAATTTCCTGAACACAATATTTTACAGTCAAGACACAAATTATCCTGCAGGGACCAAAAAGGTCTTTTAAATGAGAGAGGATGTGGACAATAGATAGAATCAATAGATAGATCATTCGATAGATGGCTCTTTAGATATTTACATAAATTGCTCTAGATAAATAGATACAGTATAAATAGATCGATAAATAGATCGATAGATAAATTTATAGATGGATGGATGGACGGACAAACTTCATTGATTCCAAACTGGGAAATTCACACATGTAGCTGCATCAATAGATATAAATTAGACCTCAAAAGAAGAGTAAAACAAAATAAATAAAACTAGGAAGAACAAAATTTGGAAAGAGAATAAAAATTAAGAATAGATTTACATTAAATAAAGACGACAGATATACTCTTAGTATATACTTAAAGACGTATATTTTAATAAATCAATACCAGTATCACCAATTCACAATCAAAGTGATCCATCATCACAGCAAATGTCAGAACCTTGACGATGACGTCAGACATACACTTTACAAATCCTGCTTACCTTGTTCACACTAGTTCCGCTTCCACTCCAGTTCGGCTCGCGCTGGTGTTTCCGATTTACAGATCCGGTTCCTTCCCCGTCAAGGATTCTTTTCCTACTACTATTTATTTTTGGATGTGAATTTTTTTTAACGTTAATTTCTTTTTGATTTTGTGTGTGTGACTATTTTATAATTTGTTTTTTGTGAATAAACGTGCTTTTTAAAAAAAAAAAAAAAAAATTCTGAATCAATTCCGCTCGTTCCTATGACCGGAAGTCCATCAATGAACAGCGGACCGGCTACGTGATGACGTAGCTGTCTTGAGACGTAAAAGCGACAGCGCCAAGCTGTTTATAAAAATAACCACACCCAATAACAAATAACAGCTTCCTTGTAGCCTAGTATCACAGCTAGCATCAAACAGCTAGCATCACGGCGCGTTTTAATACGTCACTTAAGTCCCGACTCACCAAACGTCAATGGGGTGTGGTCCTCTCCACCCAATCACCAGGTCGTTAATTCCTCTACGTCATCCGCTTCACCACCAGGTGCTCTTAAAGGGGACGCGTCACTGCCATATATGGACTTTAATCAATTTATTTATTTCCCAGTGTGTCCTCATTATCCTTCATCACTGGGTCTTTTTAAATTTAATTCTTCCCACACAGCAGCGATTTAGTTTATAAATATAACTACACACAAAAAAAATAAGGAAATTAGTGTTTATAAATAATTCCTTTGTTTACCAGCGTTTCTTTGTAATAAATCTCATTCCATTAGAAATTTCTTTTTACTTCCCTTTCTTTTACTTCCCTTTTGTTGTCAATTATCTAAACAACATGTGTCAAACTCAAGGCCCGGGGGCCAAATGAACCCCTCATAAAAGTGTGTGTGTCTAAAAATAAATATGTAGGTCAAAAGTGTGCTTTTACCAAAAACTACATTTCCCATAATGCAGCAATTCAGCCCATTTTAACTTTGACAAAAACGCTTTAAACAAAGTTAATGTTCTAACTTGTGTTTGATGTTATTTTTTCTTTATTCTCTTGGATAGTTTGATGCTTGATTGATGGAGTTATGGGGCACATTTATTTTACATCACATTTAGTTACATTTATAGGTTACATCTGGCCTTTTGAGGACAGCCGTGATGCTGATGTGGCCCTTAGTGAAAAAGAATTACCTCACGCCTGGTCTAAACTTGCATTTCCTGACTTTTTGTGTTGTTTATATATTAAATACACTCTGAATGAATCGCCAGTTTTACCACAGTACCACACAGAAAAGAGCCCACGCAGACACAGGGAGAACATCCCAATTCCACACAGGTGGACCTGAACTCTACCCACAGCGCCACCGTGACGGATTTTAATTATGTAAAAGGATTTGACAGACAGGAAGAGAGAGAGACAGAGAGATCCAGGACTGGGCGAGCCGCTTGACCTCTATAGGACAGGAAGTGGTGCTCAGCGCTGTGACTTTTAACCTCATCCAAACAAACAGAAGCTCTCCAGGAGCTAAAAACAAGTCAGACAAAAGTGACATCCTGTCCCGATGGTTATCTGAACTATCGATGACCGATTGTTTTCTAATACCTGAACATTCTTAGTTTCTATTTTAACCTCCATGAAACGGGGATCACGCTGGTCATCACAATCACAACCAAACCGTCATGTCCACGAGGACCGGCTCTGCTTTGTGGTTTATTCACTTTTTTTTTTTTAACAACAAAACAATGGAGCCGGAAAAACGAATAATTGTGCCCGAGGTACTGGATCTTATGGCGTGGCTAATAATACGATTATATATCATATATATCACTTCCTGCTTAAACATTCAAGTTTATCCTCAGACACACAAAAAAACACAACAATCATAAATATCTGACATCATGCTTCAGGCTCTTCCTCAGATGGAACTGGATGTAAAATTGATCCGGTAGAGAATCTACTTCAGTTAATGTTGTTATTTCACCCGCTGTCTGACTTTTACAGTTTGAACATGTAAAAAGAGGCATTTGCTTGTGTTTTTCAGACACTGTCTGATTGTAAAGACGCTCTTAACATCGGTCATTGACAGAAACATCGACCTGCGCTGCGTTTGAAGTCAATAATTTGAAGTGCTCCCCAGCATTAGCCGGCCTGGGATGTAAAAGCCGACCTGTATGGATCCCATAATTAATGATATATCAGCTTTTGTTAGCGTAACGTTTGTGGGGTTTTTGTCAAACTGTAAAAAAATCATCAGTGTGTTGTATTAAATTTTCTAAAAAGTCACCTGGTTACCTTGGAAATGTAAGTTTTCCTAACTTATTTGCTTAAGTTAACACGATATATACCCTTGATTAGTTGAACAAAACTGATTTATTTAACTAACAAAACTGCAGTAGCTCAGATGCTAATCGCTCTAGAGCAGTGGGCGGAGCTTTTTTGAATCGATAGGTTATGGGAAAAGGATGCATGTGAACGCAGACGCCAGACTCCTGCCAGGTTAGCAGTGATGTCATGACCATCCATCCAGTAGTTAGTCGGGCTACAACTAGCTCCTGCTGGACGTCGATAGCCGTTAGCGTGGAGCTAATGGACCCGAGAGGAAAGCTCTGGCTGTGATAAAAGGGCCGCCGCTGCAGACGCCCATTAACCATCTCTGAAGGCCGCTGCACTCAAGAGAAAGGAGAAGAGAAGAGAGGAAGAGGAGGAATGTTCTCCGACCTCACCTGTAATGGTGTGGTTCTGCTTCTGCTTCTGCTTCTGCTTGATGTCAATGCTCCTCATGAAGACGCTGGTTGAAAGCTGCAGCAGCGACTTGCACAAACCCCCAACTGTGACCTGACCTCTGATCTATAGGTCAGACGCTTCAGTCAAGATCCACCTAAAAACTGAAGAACAGGAATAGAACGTAGAGAGGCTCATCAGAACCAACGTGAAACTACAGCAAAACCTCGAGATACAAGTTAAATCCATTCCGCGACTGAAATAAAATAATTTTAATCCATTATAGCCTTATAAAAAAGCCCCAAACACCCTAAAATATGAAAAAAAAAAAAATCAACCAAAAGACACGCAGACTTTACCTGTGTATAGTTAATTATATATAAGTTATGTAAACAATGATAAAGAACGAAAAGAAACACAAAAGTCAGGAGAACACACGAGCTACGTCTTTACTCCACCAAAGAGAACGAGATACGGTCTCACTGATGTTGTATCCATCCGCTAACACGCGGTAAAGAACGAGATACGGTCTCACTGATGTTGTATCCATCCGCCAACACGCGGTAAAGAACGAGATTCGGTCTCACTGATGTTGTACCCATCCGCCAACGCGTGGTAAAGAACGAGATACGGTCTCAGCTGATGTATCCACCCGCCAACTAGCGGTGGTTTCCTGAAACACGGCTCGTATCTCTAATATCTCGTATCTGGAGGGTCTACTTTAGTCATAAAACTTTTATTCTGTCAGGAGGGACTCTAACCGTCAAACGATAATAATCTGGACTGGCGCGGTGAACTCCACGCCGACAGAAGTTAGAGCCTATTTCTGTTTGTGTGGTCTGCAGAGCTGGTGGATCCTAGACTAAACTGCACCACGGCTGAAATTACCCCTCAGGAACATCTCCAAGCTCTTGTTCTGTTCTGTTGCATGCGAGGGACCGCCGTGCCCCGGAATACCGCCGCCACAGAAGCCGCGGGGCAGGAGGGGCCGCCTCAGATTCCCGGCCCGGACCCACGGGGTGTGTTTTAGGTGAAATTAAAGGCAGCCTGTCGTGTAATTGCACATGGATGTGCCCGACGGCCACAGGTCTGAGCCCGGCTCCTGCTCTCTAATGACGGGTTGAAGCCGCCGTGAGGCCACATGCGAGGTGATGAGATGTGCCTACAGCTCCACGGGCCTCTATCTTCATCCCATCAGCTCATCTTCATTAGCATCCTGATTAATTATGCAG
>NC_090790.1:19076121-19271121 GCF_040054535.1 Antennarius striatus
CCAGGATGATCCACCCTCAGATTTACCTCCACTACAACTACACGGGGAAGCTGGACCACCGGCCCGGCGTGGGCGCCCGGTCCGGCCCGGTGGACACCAACACTGTGGTGTTCCTCATCATCTGCAGCTTCATCGTCCTGGAGAACCTCACGGTGCTGGTGGCCGTCTGGAGGAACCAGCGCTTCCACAACCGCATGTACTTCTTCATCGGCAACCTGGCGCTGTGCGACCTGCTGGCCGGCGTGGCCTACCTGGTCAACCTGCTCATGTCCGGGGAGAAGACCCTGCAGCTGTCGCCCGTCCTCTGGTTCGTCAGGGAGGGGAGCATGTTTGTCACGCTGGGCGCCTCCATCTTCAGCCTCCTGGCCATCGCCATCGAGAGACACCTGACCATGATCAAGATGAGGCCCTACGATGCCAACAAGAACTACCGGGTCTTCCTGCTGATCGGGACCTGCTGGATTATCGCCATCGGTCTGGGGGCGTTGCCAATCCTGGGCTGGAACTGCTTGGGCGATCTCCCCGACTGCTCCACTGTCCTCCCCCTCTACACCAAGAAGTACGTCGCCTTCTGCATCATCGTGTTCATGCTCCTGCTCTTAGCCATGTCCATCCTCTACGCGCGCATCTACATCCTGGTCAAGTCCAGCAGCCGCAAGGTGAGCAAGCACGGCAACTCGGAGCACGCCATGTCGCTGCTGCGCACCGTCATCATCGTGGTCGGGGTCTGCATTGCCTGCTGGACCCCCATCTTCGTCCTCCTGCTGCTGGATGTGGCCTGCGAGCGCCGTTGCCCCATCCTCTACAAAGCAGACTGGTTTATCGCCGTGGCGGTGCTCAACTCGGCCATGAACCCGGTCATTTATACCCTGGCTAGTCGCGAGATGAGGCGGGCCTTCCTGGGGCTGGTTTGCGGCGTCTGCCTCCGGGGGAAGGCGTCGGTCGGTGGGAGTAGACCGTCCCTGGAGAACAGTAGGAGTAAGTCATGGAGCAGCCAGAACAACCACAACCAGAGCCAGAGGAGCCCCAGGCCTGAGAAGGACCAGGAGGCCGACCCAGGGGGCTGCCAGGCGCCCGTGGTGGCAGGGGAGGCCTGCCAGGGGGGCGACAGGAAGGACTAACTAAAGGAGGACGTAACTCTACCGGAAGGTGAAGGTAGGGCGTCCAGGGTAGAAGGTGAAGGTAGGGCGTCCAGGGTAGAAGGTGAAGGTAGGGCGTCCAGGGTAGAAGGTGATGGTAGGGTAGAAGGTTAAGGTAGGGCGTCCAGGGTAGAAGGTGAGGGTAGGGCGTCCAGGGTAGAAGGTGAAGGTAGGGCGTCCAGGGTAGAAGGTGAAGGTAGGGCGTCCAGGGTAGAAGGTGAAGGTAGGGCGTCCAGGGTAGAAGGTGATGGTAGGATAGAAGGTGAAGGTAGGGCGTCCAGGGTAGAAGGTGAAGGTAGGGCGTCCAGGGTAGAAGGTGATGGTAGGGCGTTCAGGGTAGAAGGCAAAGGTAGGGTATCTATTGTGATTGTATAAATGAAGGACTTCTTGAAGGAAACAGAAACTAAAGGCTGAAGCTGCAGGGCAGCAAATTCTGTTATTCTTCATACAGTATATACAGGAGATATATATATATATATATATATATATATATACAGGAGATATATATATATGTACACACACAATATATTTATACTATATACTGTATATATATATATATATATAAACACTGACTGGAAGTTCATTACAATCCGTGTTTTGCATTAATTATGAGGCAATATGTTTAACGTAAGATCGTATTTCATGACTGCATGTCTAACCTGCTAACCAAAGGTATTCTTTCTCATAGCATGACGAATAAATGTTAACTTTAACCAAACAAAGTGACGAAAACGTCTAACATGAGTCAATAAAAACATGCAGTTTGTAAATTGTAATTAAGGAGAAGTGATTGTGATGTAATTTATTGTGTACACATGTTGTATTCACAGCCTGTATTAAACTGTTGTCATGAGATCAGAAGCAGAGCTGCTTCCTCTTTGGTTCACATGAACAGCTGCTTTAAAAGTGAGGTTCGCATGCCCCCTGCTGGTGAACCGCGGTAACCACACCCACACTGCTTTATATTAGTGGACCGGTACCGGTCCGTGGGTCAGTGAACTGAAACTCCCAAGCAAGCAGAACCAACAAGAAACAAATGTTGGTGTGACTTTACGAGAACGCTGCTAATAAAGTTGATACAAATTCTGTTCACCTTTATGATTAGATTTAGATAAAAAAGTTTTTACGCTCATATCGTTTAATTTTGTTGAATTTATCCGCCACACGTTGACGTTGAACCGGTCCATTTGTTGACCGCTGGTTTAGAACATGAAGTTTTCAGCTGCAGGTGACGACGGCGGATTATCTGATTGCAACTTCAAATCAACTGGATGACATGACTGGACTTTTAGACGCTGCTTTGCTAAATACTGCTGTAGCAGGACAACAATAGAGCTTATACACATTCACAGTTTTATTGCCAACAGTCATACAGAATAAAGATCAACTCATACAACCAAAAAGATCGAATCTGTAAACATCATTTGGACTTGAGTCTATTTTTATTTTTTTATTTATATCTGTTCCAAAATAGTGACTTTCTGAACGACTCCCTCTGACAAAGATTAATATTTAGAATCTGGAAATGAAACATTTATAATATATAGTAGAGGGGTGGGGGTAGAAACAGAGAGAGAGGAAACGGAAGTCTCAAGCAGCAACACGCAGCAAAGGGCGAAAACACGACCTCTAGTGAACAGGCATGCCCCATCGAAGATCAGCTATTGCACTTTGAAGAGAAAGAACCAAAAATACCATTTGTACAAATAAAAGGCACATTTTCATCAACAGAAGTCTGGAAAGAAGCCATGTTGGGTTCGTGTCCCAGAATGTCTGCTTGTCGTTTCTTTATGCCACACAGTAAAATTTCTAACAGATTCACAGACGCAGTTCTAAAACGTTTTCCGGGGTAATTATACAGAAATAAAATAAAATCCTTTTTTTGTTTTTTGCACATAGCAAAAATTAGCGTGTAGTTTCTTCTCTAGAGATGTTAGATTTGATAAATTATGTCACGAAGGATTCCAGGAAATAAAAATTCAAGGTGGATTTTACTGGAATAAATGATATTTTAGCATTTTCTGGTGTTTTTCCTGGACACAAAGGATGGAGGAATGGTTTACGGGCGTGAATTAAACGGACGCGTCGTTGGAAACTTCTCTGGTCCAGATCTGCTCTGTGCTGAAACGTGTTGATGTGAGATTCTTGAACTCTTACACCCCCCCCACCCCCCTTGCAGCAAAATACAGGCACGTTATATTACATTGCATCTGTCTTGTCAAACTTATTGAACACATGCTGATTTTGGTTCAATCGAAGTGGTCCAGTGCATATCACACGCAATGCTCCGTTCATTTGGTTTCCACTGACTCCAGTACAGTCAAAGGAGCAAATTTTAAAAGACTGTTACTGTTCCAAAATGTTGATTCCCATTCTGCAAAAAAACAAAACAAAACTCAAATAACTATAATAAAGTTTTGTTCTTCAAAATGCAAAATGAACTCTGACCTGTCAAGCATTAATGGCTGAAAATCTAGACTATAATATTTCAAGCAACACACAGCCAGCACCTCCTGCTGCAAGTGATGACAGGACTGAAATGTGGCTGTGGCGACACCTAGTGGCGACAGCGAGGTACTACATCAGAGAGGATGACCGAAAGGTGGACGAATAAAAACCAACCTGTTGACTCAGAACTCAGTAAAAATATTGAAACGCGCCCCAACAAGTTGGTAATCCGGTAATCCTTCTGATTGTGCTCTTCGTTTGTGATCATTCCCATGGTAATGATAATTTTGAAAAGTAGACAAAGAAAACGTCAAAAAAATTTCATCCAGAATGAGGACACCGCGTGACTCAAGCCCCAGAACGAATCACCGACTAAACACCGAAAAGAATCCAGAGAAACCGATTCAGAAATAATCACTGGTTGAAAAGCAGAAATATTTTACAGTGTCAGCAACACGAGCACCTCTTCCAAATAAAGGGGTATCAAGGTTCACGAACAATGTCCACAAGAACAGCGGATTTAAGTCATGCGACTGCAGTGACACGAGAAAATACTTTTGTAAAAAAAAGGTTTATCTGTAAAGCCATTGACAGCACGATGAAGGATGTCTGCACCCGACACTGTGTGACTACTGCGAAGCGAAACATCCAGCTCACCCCCCCCACCCCCCCAACCCCCATGAAAAGCAGCGGAGCCGCCGTCGCGCCGCCGGCGGGATTAAAAGGACAAAGTGATTCATCGTAAACGGCGTTCGTTGTCCAAACGGTTCCGGTTTTCTCCACCAACCGCCAACGGTTCCTGTAGAAACGTGGTTGTGCTTGACAGACAGAACTAAAACTAAAACTTTAGGCTTTTATTCTAAAATACTCTTGTTACACCTCTTTGAGGTTCGATTTGCACTTCAGCTAAACTACAAGAACTCGTCTTTTTACCTCTCCAAACACCAAATCCAGATTTTTATGTCCAAATGCACCCAGATCTTCTCAAAAATATAGCATTTCAGTCATCACAACAAAAATCACAACAGTTCTAGAAATATTTTATGCGTAACAAGTCTTGCGTCTCCCAGCGTCTCATAAAGTCTCACAAAGTCTCCCAGAAACGCCGCTGGCTTCCCCTCACGTTTGAACCTTAAAAGTTCCAGGATGGAAGGAGGCGGTCCGGAGCGTGGCGATCCCTCAGGCGTGGGCGCCATCACTGTTTCCTTCCAACCGGCTGCAGGAGACACAGTTCACTCCCCGCCGACACGATGGGCAGACTGTTGTCACGGTGATGGCCAATGAGATGGCTTATGCTGTCAAACACGTGATCCCTCGTCCGTACCTGGAGACAGGAAGACTCCTTTAAAACCCTCCCGCTCTCTGACATCATCGGTCGGCGCCGGCCGCGGCAGCTTGGCCCCCGCCTTACCGTGCCTTTGGGGTCCACCAGCAGGAGGTGTTTGGCCAGTCCGTTGTGCATCCCCGACAGGACGTAGGACCCCGGGTTGGTGGTGCTCTTGCGCACCAGGAAGTCGCCGTCGTCCTTCAGCAGCTTCTCGGCATCGCGGCGGCTCATGATCCCGTGGTACCACGTCTGGCCCTCCAGCTCCTCCTGCGCCCTGAAGGCCAGCGAGCGCACCAGGAGGGGGCTGGAGTTGTCGACGGACGCCGCCTTGTGAAGACCGTAAGCCTGTTGGGACTGGGGTTGGCCCGGGGGCGGAGGCGGCGGCGGCTGGGACTGCGACTGGATGGCGTCCTCGAAAGGCTCTGGTGTGAGGGGAACACAGGAGGGACAAACACCTGATGCAGACGTGCAGAACGGTTCTGGTAAAACCCTTCAAACCGGCTGTCGTACTCGTAGGAAAACCAGATTATCTGGTAATCTGGATGCGTCACATTCTGACCGCGACAATCATGAGTCGTCAGCAAAGAAAAGTTCCTCTCAGCGTCCACACAGGTGGATTAAAACCTTCTGTAATCTCCCGGATTAGAACCTCGTCAGCTGAAGCAACAGGAAGTGAAGGTTCCTGTGTTCAGCTGACAGAAGAAGAGCGGCGCGTTCACGCTAACGTGTAATTCACACGTCTTCACGTATGTGAGCTGATATTAATAACAGGGCTGAGTTTCCTCCGATTGTCTTCACGCCGATACGCTGTAATTAGACCGTCCCTGAGGAACCCTGTCATTAAGCGCCTTGATGAGAACGTCGCGCGGCGCCGTTCTACCAGCGCTTCCGCTCCTGAACCGACATCACATGACCATCGGAACGCGCTAACTGACACTCACTCATGTCGAACAGGTCCTTCTGGGGGCTTTCCGCCTCGGCCTGGATGGCGGCGAGGACCTGGGCGTCGATCTGCTGCGTGTTGACGTACGCCGGCATGTCTCCGGTCTTGGGGGGCGGAGCTTTGCTCTCAGGCAGGCTGCTGATGTCGAAGGATCCTGCGATAGAGAAACGGGTCACTCGCCGTGCGGAAAGCGGCTCACGCCTTCAGGGTCACGTGACGTGACGTGACGCCTCTCACCCTGCTGGATGAAGACGGGTTTGCGTTCGTCGCCCCAGTTCTCGCCGCCGCAGTGACGCCCCTGGTAGTACGTCTGATCCACGGACGCCGGCACCCCCTGGAGACACGTGGGAAGAAGAAGAAGCTCGAACCTCCGATGGAACAAACGTGATTCCGTGCGTTCCATCCGGCGTTACCTGGCAGCCGTCCAGCGCTGGATTCTGATTGGCCAGCCGTGCGTCAATGAAGCCTCCAGGGGGGGGCATCTTGCCAGGGATGTTGTTGTAGTACGGATGCTCCGTCGGCTCCTCCTCCTCCTCCGGCCAGGGTAACTCCTCCATGTTTAACACCCTGAGGAGAAAAGGGGCGGGATCATCAACTCACTTTGGATCGTCGTGCTTCCTGTCATTCCTATCCGCCGTCTCTTTCTCAGTACTTCCTGTCTGTTGTTCCTTTCCTTACTCCTCCTCTGAGGTAATCTGATTACTTTTACCTGTCGTGGCTGGAGGACAGTTTGCTGGACGGACACTGGAGGTACTGCTGGAAGCGGAGGTCAAAGGCCTGGCCGATGGTGCTGATGACGTCCTGGGCCAAGCCGTCAGAACACTCCAGGATGTGACACGCTGAGGAGGAAGAGGAACCCGTTAACGGATTCAAATACACCGTGGACACGCTGAAGCCACTCCCCTACGAGGATCCTACTCCAAAAGCAGTGTAGGTATGAACTGATCTCCTGTAGGGGGCAGTAGTGCTGGGTTTAGACGAGCTGTCGGCGTCAATCACACGAGAATAAGACAGGAAGAGACAAGAAGACGATCGCTAACCTCTCAGACTCTACAGAGAACGTTTTAATGTTGTCAAATGTAGACGTTGAACATGGTTGTTTATCCACGAATAAATTATTTTGCCATTTAAAACCTTCTTTTCAGCGTTGTTTGTGTCATTTTATAGAAATAAACAACTGTTAGGATGTTTGAGGCATAACTAAAGCTGAAATGTTAGCATCACAGTCTCTGTTCTGCTCGATTCGCCTCGTTTTCTTCGTATTTTTGGTCAAGAATGTTTTTTGCTGAAACCAGCTGATGTTCTACTCACTAAAGAACCCAAAAGACTAGAAACTAAAAATTTTGCCAATGAAAGAGTAGAGTCTAAACTTTCCTTTTCTAGTTTTACTGTGTTTACAGACATAGAACTCAATATTGTGTGGGTCTTAAAACATCAGTGAAAATGCTGTAAAACGCTGACGGTACAATTCAGTCAATTCAAAAAAATTTATTTATTTATTTATTTATTTATTCGTCCCCAGGGGGCAACTGAAGGCACCTGAAGCACGATTGGTGCACAAAAAAGAAAAGCAGAGTGCAAATGTGTGTTGGTTTGAAGGGTGTAAAAGTACAAATATACAATGTAAACATAAACAATAAACATAAATAATAACGAATAGCATAAATACATTGTTTATTTGAAATAATAAATCAAAAACTAGTTAGTTTAAAACCGAGTTAGTAAGTTAGTTACAGTAGTTAGTTAGTTCAAATACTAGTTTAAAACTGAGGTAGTTAGATAGTAAGTTCAAAAACTAGTTAGTTTAAAACCAAGTTAGTTGGTTAGTAAGTTACTGTAGTTAGTTATAGTAGTTACCGTATTTTTTGCACTATAAGGCGCACCTACAAGCCTAAAATTTTCTCATAAACCCGTCGTGCGCCTTATAATCCGGTGCATCTTATATATGGATTAATATTCATATTAATATTGGTTAAAAACATGATCGCTGAAAAAAAGCCGGCAGTCTGGCTGCCAGTCATACCGCACTCCGCCACCAGAGGCGCACCCTCACAAGGCACTCGGGCCCACGCCCCCTAACAACGGTAGTCAAGGGGCGTCACCGAAGTCCCGGCTCTGACTTAGCTGCTCTCAGACGGTAGAGCAGACTGTAGGAGCACCGGGGATTACGTAGGAAAACATAAGGAACTTTTAACAATTCTATTAATAAAGTTTGACTGACTGACTGATCTCAGTATTTCCTAACTATTTGGTGTCGGAAATAACCCACTTTAAACTCAATTGGTCTTAAAAATGCCATTGTGTTGTCATCTGGAATCTAGTGACGGTCCATTCTATCAGTCTGTGGAAACACACGGAGAAACTGACATAAAGGTGAATGAAAGACCCTCAAAGCTGAACTTCCAGCCTTTTCGGAAATTTCAAGAGCAGAGTCACTGCTAGACAAAGGTGTCCTGTGTGCTGCAATTGATTTACAAATGTAGTTGATATCTCTGGGGGGGCGGCGGAGGGGCGCATTCAGGCTTGTGTATTCTGTCTGCAGAGACGATCGAAACAATATTTAATTAATAAACGAAGACGAACGTCAGAGCTTAAATATCTGCTTCGAACTTCAGATCAGGAAATAATCCGCTCTGTTCGCACTGACTGCACTCGCAATGAATTTAACCAGTTTTTAATGTCAGGTTTTTTAATATGCGTGTTGACTTCTTTCTAAGATGGTAAAATGATCAAGTGATCAGGTTTCCTTGATGAGGCTCAGAATGGCTTATTGATATAACATTAGGGGCCATTCAAAGGTAGTCAGGAAGTCATGAATGCAATCATGACTGTCTGAGCAGCGCGGCTCCATCTAGTGGACGGATTGCGCAACTACAGCCGCTGCAGTTCATCAAATAAATGTTATTTATTTTTTATTGTGTGCGTCTTATAATCCGGTGCTCCTTATATATGAAATAAATTATAAAACAAACAAATTATTGAGGGTGCGCCTTATAGTCCAGTGCGCCTTATAGCGCGGAAAATACTGTAGTTCAAAAACTAGTTAAAAACCTTCGGGGAACACCCACCTCTTCTGTTCACGGGGTCTTTTGCTACATAAGCAACGTAATCTGTGGTGTCCTGAAAAGACAGAAAGCAGCTATAAAACACAATCAGTCCCTCACAATATAATATTTAGTTTAAAAACCAGCGACACGTCACACACAGAGGCATTGTGTGTTACTCACAGGGTCGCCGCCTGACGCAAAGGAGATGGACTGCATGTGGTGATTGGCTATAATCTGTATAGAGAAACATTTCACAGTCGTCAGTGAACGCCTCTTACTACCAGAAACACGTTCACTTCATTCAACACGTAAACCGTAAACTCTGACGACACGCCGGGAGTATCCAGCGCTTAGCGTTATTAGTTTAGCAAAAAGACGAGAAGAAGAAGTCCAGAGCCTGATCACATGACGCCCTGCGGTGTTCACCAACCTGTTTGCCGTCAGGGGTCATCAGGTTTAGGCTGCTAGTGGACACGTTCAGGTTGATGGACATCCCAGCGAATTGCAGGTTGCTCTTCCCCAGGATGCTGGACAGCGCTTTGGACGGCGGCTGGGAGGGACGGAGGACAAACCCATTTACAGCAGAGGATGGAAGGCTAAATGCTAACTACCGCCAGCAGCTAGCAAACCTGATTAACTCCGCCTCCTAGCACCTCAGGGTTCACCTGTGGACGTGTTCAAAAACGTCGATTACAGGATGAACATTTATCGAGCTAACACGAACGCTATCTGCTGCGTGCTGGAGATGAGGAAGACAGCGGCGATGATGAAGAAGAGCAGGCCCATGTCACCACAGTGCCTAAAGAACATTATCTTATGTGCAGAATCTATTCTGAGGGGAGTCGCCTGCGCTGATTCGCCGTTCCCTTCCCAAACCTGAGATCTGGACGAGCCAGAGAGCAGAGTGATGCTTCATTTCACACCACACACACACACACACACACACACACACACACACACACACACACACACACACAACAGTTCGGTCTCCTGATCACAGATATTGTGCACTACATGAGTCACTAAGCACTGTGCATGGTGTGCAATGCATCGTGGGCCGGAGCTACGCCCACACATATAGTCTCATACCTCTTCATCTCTCTCTCTCTCTCTCTCTCATCATGTCTCCCTCTCTCTTCCTTTTCTTTTGGCATGAGGGAAGCGTAAACAAATATCCAATGACTCCTTTTCTTCTCTGGATCTTCACTGACATCCGTTTTCTCTGCTCTCAGGCGGAATCCAAACGACCCGCGTCAGCGTGAACACAAAACCCCATGGACTGACATCGGATTTGGGTGACGATCTGGATTGGACGGCTGAGCATGAAGGCTAACATGTTTTGGGGTTGTTTTTTTTGCATAGAGGAAGTTCTGAGTCAACAAAACACAATGATCAGGTGATCACGAGCTGCAAAAGCTAACAGCTAACAGCCGTCCTCCATCATGTCCTGCTTTCATTCTTCCGTTTGGATTTGACAACTCAGAGTTGTGTCTTCACTCCATCTCTCTGACCATCCCTTACCTTTCTCTTCCGTAGAGCTCCTTTGGTCCCTGGGACAGCCTCACACACCAGGCTGATGGCTTCCCTGGGGGGTGGGGGGGACAAAACATTAAACAAAATATTATTAATGGTGGGATGTTCTGAGTGATGGGTGTAGCTCAAAGATAGAAGCTAGCAGCCAGCAGTTTACTGCTAGCAGCTAGCTAGTTTAATTGAGCGTTTTCTTCATCATTTAGTACAAGATAAATAAAATTTTTGCTTCTACTTTTCCACAGATGTAGAATTTGAACACATAAATAAAGGGAACTAATAGAAAAACACTTCATTTCCAGGACCCCTGAGCTCCACAGGTTGTTAGACATTAAATTAATTCACCTCGACCACAAGAGACAATCAATATTCAATAAGCAGTGTAAAACGTTTATAAGGCGCCATAGGGAATATAGAAGAGTCCTGCATCTGTATCCATTACACACACACACACACACACACACACACACACACACACACACGCACACACACACACACACACACACACACACGCACACACACACACACACACACACACACACACACAGACATGCTGTTGTGTGGATTTTCCAGCTCCTGTTAGCCTGAACTCTCTTCAGGAAGTCAAGCGTTAAACGGAACGCGACACACAATCTCATTGGCTGACGGCACTTCGCTGCACATTAGTCAATGACAGAGGAAACCTGACATCTCTAAATAAACATGACATCAGAATGATGGTTATTTACTAAAGCATTACTGTATTAGCTGTATGGTCTGTGAGTCGCTAATTATAACATTACCTCTCGCACTAGATTAGCATCAATTTATTATTTAAGTTCATTCATGAGGAAACCGTGAGATATTGTGTGAATAAACTTTAGTGGGTGTGTGTGTGTGTGTGTGTGTGTGTTTGTTCTCTCTGTAGAAAGCACAATTTATGCCCATGGATTTGACTTAAAGGAAATGTAACCTTGTGATGAGGTCAAAAGGTCAGAGGTCAGGCTGAACGTACCTTGTAATTTGTGATCTTGTGGTGAAATCGAGTGACCTCATCGATCGAAGGACTTCAATGCAGCCCAGATACTGGAAAGCAAAAACACAACACGGTGTGTGTGAAACACACTTATTCAGCTCGTCTTCCTGTTGTTAGCTTCATGCTCGCGTTAGCTTGATCACCTGATGACCTTTGTTTTGCTTTAGTGTTTCTGGAACACTTCCTTCAAATACAACATACAAATGACACTACGACTATATATGGAAACCAATCATGTAACATTAGGGATCCGCCCACTTTGCAGATGGAAGCTCCGCCCCCTCAAATCTCATCGGCAAATCGCTGCTACCCGCTGACAGAATGAGCACGTCTGATGGCGACCTGAAGACCGGATGACCATTGTCGCCACGGAAACGTGTCTGTCGGCATCAGTTGTTTGTGTCACGGAATAACGCAACAACACGCAAAACACATGACACTGTGCAGCACCGCAACACAAATACAACTCTCAAGAGATGATGATGATGACGATGACGATGACGATGACGATGACGATGACGATCATACTACGTCACGTCATCCTGATGATGTCACTGTTTTAGATGTTTCAGGTCAAAGTTTTTGTCCACGTTCAAACTCGTGTGTTTCTCTTAACACACGTGACCGCAGACCTCCTATCCCATAATACCCACTCGACAACAGCTCTCCTGGTGAACATTGAACACATCCTCATCACCTCCTGCAAAAAAAAAAACTTCTCCACCGTTTCCACACATTTGACATTTTTAATGCGTTTTTATTTTTAGAGATCAGGAAGAAAAAGCCAAAAATACATCAAACGGATCTCAACTTGTTGTGGGCGGAGTCTGAGCGGGACGCCATCGCTCTGCTCCACTTGGAAAGAAACACGTCTGAACTTTAAATAAAAAGAATCCACCTGAAAGACGCGTGTAAACCCAATCTGGAACAGGAAGTCACAGCCTCCTCTTGTTGTTGTTGTTGTTTACTGCAGCCGACTTGAAGCTAACGCTAACATGAATCGCGTTCCTGCTGCTGGGGGTGAGAAGCTTGTGTCCCTTTAGAGTAATGGTGCATGATGGGAACGCTTCAGGCTAATTCAAAGAGCTGTGAGCATCAACCCGCTCTGAACTCAATGCACATGGGGGGTGGGGGTGGGGGGTCACGGTACAGGAAGAGAGGGGGTGGGGGCGGCTTTCAGAAGCATCGACTGGACACATGAATGCAGCTGATGGTTCCACACACACACGTTTCTCCATCAACCCCAGCAGGTTGTTACGTTCATCCACCGTCACGGACAAACGTGTGTTTGATGCGTTCCGTAAATACGAGACCACACACACACACACACACACACACACACACACACACACACACGTTTCAGGACCGAACCAACACAAATGGTTTGATCCGTTTTTTCTATTCCAGTGACTCATCGCCCGCGTGATGACATTCAGCCCTCGTAGTCATCTGCCAGCGGCCTTTAAACGGTTAGCGGGCGGCTAGCGTGTGTCCGCCACCCCCCCCCCCACTCCAGTTCCACCATTTCAAACGGCCTGACAGCTCACAGGGATGCACGATGTACGGGAAATAACACGTCGCCATGGTTACGGAAGCATAACACCGCATCTCCACGCAGACAGGATGAACGTTTGCCACAGATAATCGCCGATTTGTTTTCTGAAACATAATATTCTGCGTTCCGTTTATTTCGGGATGCTCGGGCGTCTGTCGTCGCCCGCCTATAGACACCCACTCACGGGCCGCTGGGGCTACATTATGGCCCCCCCCCCATCAATCCCCACTTACAGGAGCTCAGCAGCAGTCAAAAGCAATCAGGTACACACACACACACACACACACACACACACACGAGTGGAGATCACAAACCTTCACAACGTACGTCACTCCAGGACCCGAGATCTTCTCGCTCAGGTGCAGCCATCCCCTGGGGGGTTTGTTCATCAGCCCCCCACCTCCGCCTGGATTCCAGTCCACCCTGCTGGGCTGGGGATCGTCCGGTCTGCTCTTCTTACTGGCGCCGGCGACCGATTCCGACTGCGAGGCCAGGCCACACAGCGACCCGCCCGCCCCAGAGATCGCCATCGCCGAGCAAGGGGTCGGCGCCCCCCCACCCGCCTGCAGCTTCGCCACAGCCAGGTCCTTGACGGCCGACGGCAGACCCTTGATGCCGAGCAAGCTGCCCGAGTTGCTGAATTTCAAGCTGGACACCTTGTTGATGAGGGTGCAGAGGGCGGTGCCTCCATCTTCCAGGTGGTCGGCGCCGTGGTGACCGGAGGCAGCGGTGGCGGCAGAGGAAGACTGGACCTCGCTCGGGGGCGTGTACGACGTTTCGGCTGCGGATTGGGGGGCGGCCGAGACCTTGGGGTTCATGGACAGGCCGTGGAGAAGCTCATCGACGGACGTCACTGACTCATTCCTGAAGCGGTTGTATTTGGTGCGGTGAAGCATACCCTTCCCTCTCTTCCGCCAACCGACGCGCGCCGCCCGCCTCGTTCACAAGCGCGCTGGCAGACGCGGCTGAGCTGCGCTGATTAACCTCTCCTGTAACATAGCAGTGGCGGCGGCAGCGGCGGCACAGGCGGAGAACGCCGTTTAGCAATCACAGGCCAGCTGACTGTAATTCTCTCTGTTGAGGTGGCAGCGCCGGTTTGGTTTGGAGCTGCAGCTGATGCTGATGCTGTCGGTTAAAGTCCAATCTGTCCTCAATGAAATCCAGAGCTGCGATCCAATACGTCGGAGAGGAAGGTAGAGACTCGATCCATGACGACCCAGCGCCGAGGCAGAGGAGGAAGAGGAAGCAGAGGATGGAGGAAATCAGAGACTGCCAGCGTGTTGTTGGGTTTCCAGCGGTGATGCTGATGCTGCTGCTGGTGGTGATGATCAGGAGGAGGAGGAGGATGGTTTCTAGCTATAAAAATCCAGAAAGTAAGAGAACAGAGGAAGGTCTGTGCTGCTGATGATCATGGATGCTGCGAAGGAAGAGCAAATACTCTGCTGCCTGCCTGCCAGCCGGCTCAGAGCAGAAGCATGACTCACTGATCTGAGAAAACCTTCTCAACAAAAGGCTTGCTGAACACTGCAAATCACTTCCTGTTGGAGGGAGAGAAAGAAAAAAAAACCTCCCACTTACAGCACACTAGAACCAATCAATTTTAAAATCCCAATACCATATGAAATCTATGTGATTCGTTTTATTTGGGGGGGGGTTTTCTGAGAGAGAAGCCAGATTCTTCAACTCAATCACCTTAATTATAGCTTGAAGTCATTTTTTATTTCATGAAAACGTGTCAGGAAAAGGTGACGCATATAATAAACTAATTAGAAAAAATGAATCGCAAGTAAAGTAAATGATAAAGTCATATAAAGACTAGCATCCATTTAATTGGCAGTTACGATTTTCTGCTGCAAATGTGGACTTATCTTGAGATAAGATGTCATGATGAAAAAGGAACGTCTATAAATCATTGAGCGCAACAATACAGTAAAATATCAGCGGGACTGGAAACATGCAACATCATTAATAAGTCATCTAGTTAATTTATAACCGCTGCAGAACATCGGCAGACATCCCTCCTGCCTTCACAAGCCTAAAACGACTGATCAATACCTTTAAAATCTATTTTTAATCTGGCACTGAATGGATAAAGAAATCAATTTGATCATAAAATTGATTTTTGAACGAGCAGCACTAACTCTCCATTAATATTCATCAACAAAGGGATAAAACAGCTCGACACTGGAAGCATGAACCGCCTCACAGCTAAAAATGACACTAAAAACCATGATATGAATGACATGAGGAGTCAGTGAAACTAGCAGAATCAGAAAAGGAAACAAAGCCCAGGAGTCTCTCCTCAAAAGCAGCAGTAATGAAGCATCTTTGTCTCCCTGGCAGCGGAAACAACAGCCAGAAACCATTCATGCAAAATGTCCTCAGGAGCATCTACAAAGTCGAAAGACTGACACTCATTCATAAGCAGCTTCCGCTCTCGCTCTGCCGCAGATTTCGCACTGCAGTCCCTCCCAACATCTTTCCTGCTCTGGCAAATATAGAAAAAAAAAAAAAAAACAGCACGTCTGCCTTATCTCCTCAGAAAAAAAAAAAAAGCACAAACGCAAAAGCAGGGGATGAAGACGGACCGTCGCAGATGGAAAGAGGAGGCGAGGACACGGAGGAGAATCGGAGCAGAGGAGGAAAAGGCAGGAAAATGTAGTCGTTTGTGTGAATGGAATCGCAGGGTGGCATACCAATGTTTCTGTGAATGGAAGCGAGGCCTTTCTGCCTCTGCAAGGCAATCCCTCGGGACGGCATGGTCTCATCCAATGAGCAGCCGGCTGGATGACTCATTCAGGGGAGGCTTGCAGAATAGTGGAAGAAACCATTCCAGGAGGCGGGTGCACAGTCGCTCCTCTCCAGGCTAACGTCTAAAAATAATACACGCATCGTCACATGTGACATATCTGCATAATTTAATAAGATATTTTTCTCTTAACGCAATAAGAAAAAAGGACAAACACGCAAATAAGATATGTTAAATAAAAATTCCACCCCCGTGATTGGGACTGTCACCATCAGCACCTTTTTCCACATTCATGTGAACAGTTAGCGCCTCCACTGTTAATTCCTACTTCAGCGCTGATGTGTTTTCTGTCAGACGGCATAAACGCATCATTAATGTTTTCAGAAAGATTTTACTCACACCTCTTTATTTCCTTTTGATGATTATTAGTTTTTAGTCAGGAGGCACATTGTCTGATTGTGTTGAGCTAAAATGAAAATTATTTGAACAAGGAGAAACACTTTCAACAAAAAGATTATCAGTTATTGTCTAAGAGGTTTAATATGAAACTAAGACAGGCTCTAAACACTGAATTATTAACTCATTCATTCTTTTATGCATCCCTTCCTCCTGTATGGAAGGAAGGGATGAATAAATGAATTTATTTTCTGGTTTATTTTCACTCTCAGTTTGCGAGGCATCAAAAAATTTTGACCTATTTTAACTTAATAAATAATATGAACTGATCTGAACGATAATAAATAAATCAATTTGTGAACTGACATATAATTTATATTTTCACGTTAGCAAATAACTTTAATTTAAAAATAAATACCACATCCAAATAATTAGAATTTAACACAGTTAGAAGACTGAAATGAAATAAAATGAAACAACAAAGGCTGATGGGTTGTTTTATTTCTAATAAATCCAGTATTATATGAGACTTGCTTTGCGTCACCAACCAAAATCACTCACTAAAAATAACATAAAAAACCAGTAAGTGATATAAAAAAAGGCCCCATGACAGAAAGCGTCCAACCACAGCTTGGAAAAACAGACCTTATCAGATCAGAACTGTGAAGCAACTGATGGGTCATCAGCTGTTTCCCAACCATCAGAGAGAAACACAGGAAGACCAGTCAAAGAGGAAACGCAGGAAATATCTGGGATAAATAATGATAGTCATTGTTTTCCTGTTCACTCAGTCGTCCTGCGGGTGGTGGTGGCCCCAGGTGGAGCGTCACGAATGACGGGGTGCAGCAGTGGAATAATCAATACAAAATATGACACACAAAAACAGGATTCTGTCCTGTCTGTTTAGAAAACAAGTTTCACTCCGCAATTCAGAAAACTATCATCAGGACCTCTTTTCTTTTTCAAAATAAGAGCATGTTGAAAACCTAATTCATGCACATTAATAAAAGAAAAACATACAAATAATAGCTATTAAATATAAAATGAATATAATGATCCAGACAACCTCAATTTGAAAGCATTTAACAGATTATTATAGTAGATACTTATAAGAAGAAGCAGGAGCATCCTTATTGAACTGTGATCCACTGCAGCTAAATGTGGTTTAATATCCGCCTTATCTCATTTCTCAGACATACATTAGGAGTGAATGAGAAAGAAGAGAGAAAAAAAAGGAAAAGAGCATCCTCTGGAAGGAAAGCCAGGCCGTTCGCTTCTGTTGCCAGGTTACGAAAAACATTCAAAGAAGCAAGAGTTATTTTCAGACGAGCTAGAAGCAAAATAATCAAACTTACAGGAGAGGCAGAAACAGGCAACTGGCGAAATCTGGCAATTCTGTCATATTAAGAAAATGTGTTCCTCATCTGTAACCACAGAACCTCTGGAGAACCGAACCAGGAGTCAAGAACCGACTTGCTGTCACTAGAATCTCACTTTAGAGTTTAAAAAAACCTCTGAGTTTGACACCAAATTCAGTTAGAATGACGGCAATGACAAAATATAATTTTCCTAACATTTAATTTGAAAGAATAATCCGGATATGACGTCACCAAAATGTTTACGTTTTATAAATAAAACGAATAACTATCCTTACCGCATTTGTAATTTTATTTTAACAGATTAAATAAATGTTTAGGAGGATATTCGCCATGAAAATGTTGGATTAAAAGCCCCCAAACTTCGCTGTTTTTTTAACAAAATTACACACGAACAGGTTTAGCATTAGAGGCTAAACTAGCACAAGCGAAGATTAGCCGCTAGCATTAGCCGCAAGATTAGCCGCCAGAAAGCTAAACACGTCACAATAACTGTACAATAACTACTGAAATAATATCTGAGTAAATATTTAAACTTTATACATTACCAGTATATGGAATTTAATATGTAAGTTTTTATCTTATTTTTTGTAACGTAAACAAAAATGCTGTCGTGAAGAATTCAGAAATTTACCACAGTGGATTATTTTTGTTCATTCATGAAAAAGACATGAAATAAAATGACAAAAAGTGTCCCAAAATATCAGACGTCACCACCTTTTACGTCATCGAGTTATTCATGTAAACTTAACACTAAACATGTTAAACATCATTTTAACTCGTTCTCACCTGTCGGACGTCACGTCACCGCTGCTCGGAGGCTCGCGCCAGTTTCTCTTTAAAATTAAAAAACTCATTAAAACGTTTATTTTATTTTTCATTTAAATAAGATAAAAAGCTAAATGTGAATAACGGAGATGCGTCAAGACCGGCATGATTTATTAAACATGATTAACTAGTTTATTACCCGTTCCAATAATGGAGCAGGATTACGATCATGTGATCAAAACCATCCAATCTGAGTCATTGTTCAATTTAATCGAATTTTGATGATTATCCCTTTCAAAAACAACTGAAAACACGTATAAACTTTTTTTTTAAAAATTCCTCTGAAATATTTTACTTTGAACAACGGGTTGTTATACTCGTTGTGTCAAATTAAATTAAAAAAAACTTTGAAAAAAATAACATTAATCTGTTTAAATTTAACCGTCCGTTGAAGCTTCGGTAGAGCGTCACTGAAAAACACCTGAATGATCTTCTGCTCTTAACAGAAGTGCCTGAAAACAGGAAGAATTCAAAGATTCACTTCCAATAATTCTTGATTGATTGACAGACAAGCAGGAAGTAGCGCTACAGGTGACGTGACGGCTCTAACAGTTCAGTGATGTGTGTTCTCGTCCATCCCGAAGATCTTCACAACCTCCTGACTCATTCTGTAGTCATCCTTTAAGAAGTGAAAGTATCGAGATGAATAAATTTAACCTTTCTTTTATTTTTCTCCGACTGGAGTTCCATCATTTAGCCAGAGGAGGGCGCTGTGGATTCATTTGTGGTAGAAGGAAAGCGTCTGCAGCGTTCTATGGTTATTAATGGGGTCTAACTTTTGTTAGTTATTTTATTTAAATATTAAGTGAACAGAATACATTTCAGCATTTGGTGAACTATCTACATAAATGATTAAAAATAAATTCCTGCGGCCTATGAAAGTCTTTTAAGGACTTCCAAGGAGGATAAAACATGGTTAACAATTGGTAGAACGTGTTCCTTTAAAAAATGCTGACATGCCAGTAGAGCACACTCTGATCCAGAATCAAGCTGTTAACACAATGACCTATGATCTGATTCGAACAGGAACCACATCCAAATCTGAGTTTGTGCCAACAGAACACAAGAAAACAAAACCAACATGTAATCAAGTTTTATGAGAAGAAAAACTGACTGCAGACAGAATGAATGGGTTTGCATTCAAAAGTCACTTTGTGATATATTCATGCATAACCGTGATGCCCATCCCACTCAAGAAACGAATCCTACAGGTGTCCGCTCAATATAAAAGGATTTCAAAGAAAATCCCAAAACATCTGTTAAGTAAATGAAAGTATAACCAGGTCTGAACATCACGTCACTAATAGTTTTCTCGCTCTGGGTGAGCTCTGACTGGCAGAATGTTCATTTCATCGGTAAAAACACAAACAATCTGAGCTTCAGCTCCTCGTTGCTTTTGGAAGGCGTCCCACCGCCATCACCAGGTGAGCTCCTTTGCTCCTCGGTCCATCAGACACCTGTGAGAATCAGAATCGGACCTGGATAAGAGTTTTAGTGCCAAAGGTGAGTCCACCCGGACCGAGGACCACGTCCACAACCAGACATGAAAGGCTCGTCAGGTCTCCGCAGGGCTCAGTGGCCGTCGCAGCTTTCCTTTTGGTAGGGTGGACAGAAAAATAAGCAGAACAATGAAGATAATTGATGAACAACCAGCTGATTTTTATTTCTGATTAACTGTTGTAGGACTGCAGACCTACCCAGGCCTTCTCCCATTTCTTGAGCAGCTGCTCGTGTTCAGAGAGGGCGTTCCTCCATTGGTGCAAATCTCTGGATGGAATGCTCTCCTCATCTGTCAAAACAACAACACCTGGCATCAACAGAACCATCTCATCCCCAACAACCAATCCTGCCACCCTCCCACCCCCCCCTTGCAGTTTCCGGTCCCGTCTGTACCTCCGATGGTGAGGCGGAGGTCCACCTCTGCCTTGTCGCTTCCTGTGCTGGCCTCGGCCACGCATTGGTAACGGGCGTCCTTGATGAGCGGCCCCTCCCTGACCCAGCTGCTCAGCAGCAGCCTCTTCCCCCCCAGCGGCTGGCGGTGCTCCATGACGGGCGTGTCCAGACCCTTCCCATTGATGAGCCAGTGGATGTGGACGTCACTGGGACCTGGGGGACAGAATGGCTCCATGGTTTGACCCGCCAGCGGTCCAGACGCCGACGTTGCGTGAGAGGAAGGGATACTTGCCTTACAGGTCAGTTTCTGGAGGGCGGAACACGCATGCAGAGGATGTTGGCATGCACAACGACTGACCTCAGCTCAGCTGCACGCTGGTGAAGCAGAGTGAACGCTGCATACACTTGACACCATTTCGAGGCTAATTTTCCACTGAAAAGTTCAGAAAGTTCAACAAACAGTTCCTTCTGTTTATAGCGACACGATTCCGCTGCGTGTGAATCTTTTATCCTCCACATTGGTTAAAAATACAGGAAATCCTCAACCTACCAACACTCATAGACACGAACAAACGCACGCCACCGTATCCGACTATCGTCCTGCAGTTCCACTTTCTGCCACAACCCCCGTGAGGGCAGCACCACTGCCCTTCCAACACTCGCCTCCCCCTCTTGTTGTTGTTTGTTGTTGTCTCTGTTAGCATCTCAGAGCGTCAGGCTCCCTACCTTGGATACTTTACTGTTTATAATAGATGATAAAGCGAAACTAGTGAAGACAGTGGTAGTGGTGACCATCTCTCTTATGACAACTCTGACCCACAATAACTCCTCCTCTTCCTCCACTGTAAAGCTAAGCTACATGCTACAGTGGGTCATCAACAGTGAATCTGGCTGTTGTTGTTGATGATCTTAAAAACTGGTGGAGAGTTCCTTCAAGTCTTTTCTTCTTCTTCTTCTTCTTCTCCTCAAGGATTATATTATCAGGATAAAAGTTTACGGCAAAATAATCTGGATTAAATCGATCACGACTGATCCTTAACGGCAAATATTGGAAGTATACATGTGGATTTTAATGTGATTACATGTTTTTATTCTGATATATTGTACAGTAACACCATATTATGAGCTTTAAACAGTAACAACTGAACTCTAAACTACCTGAACCTGTATGAACCTATTTTAAAACTGTTTTCATATAAAACTCACATAGGATTACAGGAAATTGAGAAAATTAAAGGCTTTTAGGTGTGCCTTATAGTGTGGAAAATACTGTATTTAGAATCGTAATGAGATTTAAATGACCTAAAATGGTGATTATAGATTGAAATTAAAAAAATACCAAATTACGAATGACCTCTCTGAACCAGTTGTGCTCGTAGGTTGAGGACTACCTGCACAAACAATTAAAGAAACAAACCAGTGCTGAAAACTTTTGACAGGATTTATTTCACCTCCCTAAAAACAGTAAGTCCCAAAATGTCCACTAGGTTTTTATACATCTTTCTCCATACGTACAGTCATATTTACATTTGTTTACAGGCACAAAGCATCCAGATAGACATTAGGACCCCTGTGCTGATTGGAATCGTTCTGAGGTTCAACGCCGTGAACATAAAGGATCCATCAGAATGTCGCTTTATGTTCTAATGTACAGAAATGTCCCGTAAAGAAAGAACCAATCACGGACAGGTAAACACTGATCCACCGTTTGAACGTTCACTCACACACACACACACACACACACACACACACACACACACACACACACACACACACACACACACACACACACAGACACACACACACACACACTCTTGGTTAGCAAACATGCATGTAATGCAGCGTGTAGAAAAACAACGAGGCGACAAGCGATGCACGGAAGGTTAAACGCCAGGATTAACATCCATGGGGGCGCGAGTGGGGATGGGGGGTCTGGGGGAGGGGGGTCACAGGCACCACTCACCCAACGCCAAGCAGAAGAGCAGGAAGGCCTCCTGGCTGTGAACCCCCCAAGCCTGGTCCTTCAGCAGGGGAGGCACCAGCCTCACCTCGGCCCCCCGGGCCCCCACATTGTGGAACTCGTTGGCGGAGACGAAGGAAGAGGAAGAAGAGGAGGAGGAAGAGGAGGAGGAAGGGAGGGCAGAGGGGGGGCTACTTCCAGAGGAAGACAAGGAAGATGAAGAGTCGACAGGAGAGGAGGCTGCGAAGGAGGGAGTGACGGAGAAATGTTGAGGAACACATGGAGTCTGCATGGGGAGGGGGGGGGGGGCATGCAAAGGAGGAAGATGAGCGAGGGAGGGGTCTAAATACAATAAATATGGTGAAAAGAAAAGAAAATAACACAGGGCGGGGTCACAACCACAGACGGGATTCATTTAAATAATAAAATCTCTGAGAATGAACCGATTTAAAAAGAACTTCAGATTGTTTCCAGGGATGTCAAAGAATAACCAACAAGTGATGTCACATAGGGAGGGGGGCAGGGAGGGGGGGGGGTTAATACCCAGAACCCGAACCGTGGCGGTTAACTGACACGATGCACGCCAAACAGGAAGTTCCAGCAGTCTTCCTCCAAACAGGCTTGACCTTTGACCCCTGGGTCGTACCGGGCGGCGGCTGCACACCGCGACCCCTCCCTCCACATGACAGATCCGGGCTGCGACTCTTCCCCTGAGAGACAACCACGACGCCAAAAGCATCCACCAGTCCCGTAGACGGAAGCCCCGCCCACGCTTCACCAAGACACGCCTCCGCTTACCGCTAACTTACCAATTTGGTAAAGAGTGTTTCCAATTTGGAATTTTTAAGAAATAGCTTTTCTTGATGGTTACGCACATTTAAAAACACATTGAATTGTGGGAAGACGCGTGATCTCCCCCCCCCCCACCCACCCCCACCCACGCTAGCATAACGGATCGTCGGCGTCGGCGAACTGGATAGGCTGCAACTCGCAGTCCACGTCGAAGGGCTTCTCCTGGAACGACAGGTCGTCCCCGAAGCTGCCGTGCCCGGGGATCTGGCCGTTGCTGCCCCCCTCCGGTTCTGTCTCGTAGCCGGTGTCCCGTAGCGCCCGGCCCCCGTTCTGGGGGGCCCCGCCCCCGTTCTGGGTCGGCCGTTCCGTCATGCGGATCTTGTCGGCGGCGGCGGATGCTTCCATCAGTCCCGCCTCGCAGGCACGATACTCGGGTTGGCCGGGGCTCTTCTTGTTACCCAGCAGAGCGTCCCGCCCCCGGAGGCAGGGGGCGGGGAGATAGCCCATGTAGCAGTTATACGTGAGCGCCCCCAGGAAGAGGAGGAAGAACAGGAGGAAGAGGAAGAGGAGGGCGGTGCCGCTGCTCTGCTGGAGGTATTCGGTTGCCGGGTCCTGGGGGTCGGGGGAGCTCGGAGAAAGCTCCCTTTGTGGGTGGAGCTTGATCGTACTGCTGGGGGGCGGGGTTAGTATGGAGTCAGTCTGGGGCGGGGGCGTGAGCTGGACTGCGGAGGTGAAGCTGGGCGGGGCGAGGGCCGAAGTTAAGGGGGCTCGGTTTCTCTTACCGATGTTCTCAGCGGTGTTGGGGCCAGATGTCTCCCGGGGGGCGGCAGCAGCGGCGGTGGCAGGGGTCACATGACCAGTCGGGGGCGGTGCATCCAGAGTCAGGATGTACGCGGCCAGGAGGCGGCTGAAGTTCTTGCCGGCGGCGGGGGCCCATTCCACGGCCCAGCACTCGTAGTGGCCCTGGTCCTCGGGGGCCACGCTGTAGATGAGGAGGCCGGTCTCCCCCAGGAGGTGGAAGCGGGACGCCTCGGTCAGGATGGAGCCGTTGGACCTCCACACCACCTGCGCCAGGTTGGATGGGGGGAGGCAGGGCAGCTCGGCGGAGCTGCCGGGCTTCACCGTCACGCTGTGGGGGTCCTTCAGGGCCCGGGCCGACGCTGAGAGGCAAAACAGATAGGGGAGGGGGGGTGAGTTCTGGGACAATCAGGTCACAGCATTGTGAGGTGGGGGGGGGGGGCAGTCTGTCCGTACCTGAGGGACACCTGTCAGCATCGCCGTTCAGGTTCTGAAGCAACCTCCTGAAAAACAGACATTGAGCATCATCAGGGTGAAGGGGATGGGGCGGGGGGGGGGGGGTGACCTGGTGGGTGTGGCTACCTGTGCCGTTGGCTGGGAACATCAAAGATGTTGACACAGGCGGCGTTTGGGGGGTCCCAGGCGCAGTAGGGATCCCGAGCCAGGATGCAGTCCACGCAGGACGGATAGCGGCCACAGAAGGCTGTCGGGGACTGGACCACGCCCGAGTCAGAGCCGGCGTACAGGGACCGGGTCTGGAAGGACGGGGTCATTAAACCCAACGGGAAAACGCGAACGATACACCCTGTACCCACTCTGTACACCCAACGGGTTTTCAGAAGTGCTGAGTCGCCTGCAAACCCAACTAATTTAAAGAATTGCTGAGTCGCCCTTGAAAACCCGACTGGTTAAGAGAAGTGCTGAGTCGTCACTGTCAACCTGACTGGTTTACACAAGTGCTGAGTCACCTCTCAGCCTCGTCTTCTACTTCCTCCTGGGACAGGAAACGTCTGTTTGTGACTGACCTCAGAGGACAGCAGGAGGTTCTTCACGGACTCCGAGTTCTTCAGGAGCTGGATCTCCTCCACGATGTGAACTTCTCCTCCGACCACCACCGACTTGTGGAGGAGCCCCTTATCTGAGGAAGAGGAGGGTAAACCCACGAATGAAACGAAACCACTCGCCAAGATGTCCTGAACCATGACGAAGCAGTTCCGTTTCCTGCCTGTTCCGGTGAAGATGACGTCGTAGATGTTCCGATCCAGAGCCCGGACCCTCTCCACCACGATCTGGGTGTAGTTGACGTCTTTGGTGATGAGGCGGGGCCCGCCGCCGACGGGCAGGACGGGGTCCTCCAGCAGGGGGTGGTCCTTCACAAACTGGAGGGTCTTGTCGGGCAGGTGGAGCGAGCTGCTGATGTTCTGCTGACGCATCAGATTGTTGATACACTGGAGGAGGAAGAAGAGGGACGTCCATGAAGGGTCACCTCCAAACACATCTTCATCTTGACCACGGGATCTTTACCGCTCCGGGGCGTGGAGAAGGAGTGATGCCGTTGTAGCGGACCCACTTGGTGTGGGACTGCTCCACCGTGGCCTTCTGCATGTACTTCCCCCTGGAGAAGACCTCCTCCACCGCCGTCATGTTGTAAGCGCACACCGCCGACAGCCCCACGTTACCCCTGAGTGACAAAGAAGAAGACGGGGGTCAGGAAACAGCGTCGCCATGGCGCTCCATCCGGCTCACAGCTTCAAACCACTGACCACTGGGAGGTGAAGATGCCATAAATGACCGTGTCCCTCCACTCCGCCCCCTGCAGGACGAAGACGTCGTGCACCACGTTGAAGACGAAGTTGAGCTCGGGCATGGAGCAGACCAGCTTGGCCTTCAGGAAGGACGTCCATTTCTTCTGCAGGGTGCGCTGTCCTCCCAGGTCGCCCTGCGGAAGAGGGTGATCGGCGTTAGTGTGTGTGTGTGTGTGTGTGTGTGTGTGTGTGTGTGTGTGTGTGTAGAACTCATTTCCACCGTGGATGGGTCTGTCAAACATCTAACAACCACAGAACTCCGCAGGAGCACCTTCTGCTCCAAGCATTAAACCTCTGGTGCTCCTGGTGAGAAGAGTATTCATAACCAGATTTCTGCCTTGCAGGCTCCGCCCCTGCTGTTCGACCCTATAATTACAGTATTTTCCACATGATGAGGCGCACCTAGAAGCCTTTAATTATTTCAGATACAGAAAGTGCGCCTTATGTATGAAAAAAGTTTGAAATAGGCCATTCATTGAAGGTGCGCCATATAGTCCAGTGCGCCTTGTACTGCGGAAAACACTGTAAATGAGCTGCCAACAGCTTGAAAACCACGTTCAGACACATCAGGGCTGACAACTAATCCTTGATACTGATAAATTCAGCTAAAAGCGGTGCTAAATCAAACTGTTTTAGACGAAACGAAGGTGAGGAACCTGAGGGCTTCTGACCTTACAGACCCGAGCCACCCTGGGGATGAGCAGCTTTCCGAAGAATTCGTACTCGACCGACACCTCAGTGAAGAAGAAATAGATCTTATCATCCTCCCCGTCGACCCTGTTGGGCCCCTCCCTGATGACATCCGCGAAAACAAAACTGGGCTCTAAGAGGAAAGAAGGAAGAGGGAGGAGAACTTGAGCATCACGCCACTGTTTCCAGATCAGACGTGGTTCGTCTGCCCCCAGCTGCCTCACCATTGAGCCAGGATGTGGAGTACTCTGTCCTCAGGAGGGTCTGGGATGGGGAGTACCTGGATATAATGGGTTCACTGCCCAAGAAGTTGTACGCCGTCCCAGAGTAGAGCTCTCCATCTGGGAAACAGGAAGAAGGAAAGGGGTTCCGTGGCCGTTTTCCTCCACATCCGTCATTCTCTTTCCGACACTCACCAACCATGACGCTCGTGAAGCTGTGGGAGGGGTCGAAGGAGCACTTCCCGCGGCCGTCTTCAGCCTGGCCGTCCAACGAGAAATCGGCGAGGTTCTGAGGAAGCAGATGAAGCGTCAGTAGATGTTGCCGTGACGACAGCGAGGGCTGAGAGGTGATGGTGCCTAACCTACCAGGTGTTTACACTGAGGCTGGAAGGCGTGTGTGCCACAAACGTACAATCGCTCGTCGTCGACGGGTTGGACCACCCGGATGTAGTTCAGACAGTCCCTCTGGAAGATGGGTTCAATACCCCCGGATTAGTGAACACGCATGAGACTAGAACACACATCGGATCAGACGACAACCCAACACACCTCTTTGGACTTCCCTTTGAGGGTACACATCGTCATGGAGGTTTCCGCAACCGTCCACTGGACCTGAAAAACATTTCAACGTCAAAAAGTGTTGTTTTTTATACACATTTTGCCCCAAATCTCGTCTTGCAGGTGCCACCTTGTTATTTCTGACTCTGACGTTCTTCTTGCTGAGCTCAAAGATGGCCTCCCTCGCCCCCACGTAGAGAGCATCCTTCTTCTCGCTCAGCAGCAGCGTGGAGTAGTTGGAGATCCCCGGTTCTGAAAACTCCACCAGATCTAAATCTGAGCACAAAATTGGACTGTTTAGCAAAAAAAAAATCGTAAAATAAATATAACAAACCGGCAATGAAACTCAAGTTGCTTGTGGTTGTTTGAACACTTGTTTCTGTCAAACACGGGCGACCCGAGCCGAGCTGAAGCGCTCCCCACGGAGCAGCGACCGGGTTACCGCAGCTATTTATGTAAACGGAGGAAGACAAACTGAACTTCCTCCTGAGAGGACGTGTTGAAAGAGAAGACAGGAAACAGGTGCGAGCGAGGCGTCTGCTGGAAGTTCAGAGATATGAAGATTGTCTCCACCCGCCCCGTCTGCGCCGCAGGAGGAAATGAAGCTCACAAATAACAAGGAGGAGGTTTCACTTGTAACCAGAATGATTCAAACTTCTGAGAACGGAGGTTCATGTGTGACACCATATATGGACAAGAAGCCTGTAACACTAACTCTGACCCGAGTTTATGCTTGTGAAACTGTTTTAGCCAGAATGAGTAACTGTCAGTCATCCAAGCATGTGATCGATCGATCGTTATATTATCAGATATTATATTAACCCGTCAGGCCATTGGTTTGATTCCACCAGGGGACTGTGTGTGTGTCAGCGGGGGTCCTCCAGCCTCCAACAACATTCAGCTAATGCTAATTGGACAGTTAGGACATTAACTTTGTTCACAACGTTTAGTCAGGGTTATAATGGGCTGAATTACTGCATTGTGGGAAATGTAGTTTTGGTTAAAGCACTCTTGACCTTTCATGCTCTCGCGGGCCACATAAAATAATGTGATGAATGAATGAGTGCATGAGTGAATGAATGACTGAATGAATGGATGGATGCCGTCCCTTCAGCCTCACCTTCGTGTCTCCAGGAAGTCCGAGGAACGGCGTGGGGTCCATGGGTGGACACCTCCAGTAGCAGCCCCAGAAACACCCCCAGCACGCCAAACCCCATGTTAGACTCTGATAACCTCGGGACGGTGAAGTTTCCTCTGCAGGAGAAACAGCAAAAGTGATACTAAGACAATTGCGACAAAATATTTTCACAAGGATGTAGAAACGAGTTCTTCACAAGCTGATCTTATCAGGAAGCAGACGGAAAAACAGACAGAAAATCCCCTCAAAGTGAAAGCTGGCAGGACAGATTCAAACGTTCAGTCAGGTTTAGACTAGAACAGAACAACACACGCCTTCAAATAAAATAGATCCAGTTGTTTAAGAAGACAAAAAGACTTCTGGTAAAATCTAAACACATGAAAAACACACAGGATGTCTGATGGGAAAACATTTAATCATCCGTTTAATATTTATATTTAATAGTCATTTCTTTTAAATGAAAAAACAACAATAACGACCACCAATACCACTCCAGGGTTTAGTTTCACAAAGCAGGTTTAGTTAACTGAAGTTGGGTTTGACCATTAAAGAGAAACTCAGTCCATATTTTAGAGGTATTTTAGATGTAAACAGGAAAATCCCATACATTTAAATATATATTGGAATTTGTCACCAGAGAGGATGTTTGTTTGTTTGTTTGTTTGTTGTCCTCTAAGTAGAATCTTGGGTGAGAATATTCTTCTAGTGACAGAAAAATACATTCTTATTTAACTGGATCAGAACAAAAGTGGATTCAGAACTTTAACTTTATTGACCTTAAAACTATTTATGGATTGTTGAATTAAAAAATGATTTATGGGATATTTTACTACAAAAACCATTTAATTCTAGCAGATAAGGAGGGACTACTTTTATTATCTTTATTATAATTAACTTGAACATTGTAAAATTACCATGACAACCCTCTCCTTAATGTTTATTTGTTGGGGTGACATAATAAAAGTTAAACGGAATCTGTCTTTGTGGGTTCATGTCGTTTAAATAAAAAACAATGCAGCACGTATAAAAATGTTTTCTGCTCTCTGTGTTGAATTATTTTATCCTTTGGTCGCTTGTTTTAGGTCAGGAGGGGAAAAAAAAGGGCTTTAAAGCTTTAAAGCTTGAGGAAAATATTAAAGCAAATCTCTAAATCTGTTCTTAACCCTGCTTGTAAAACACGCTAATGTTTGCCAAATTTCCTGCAACAGCAAACACATTCCTGCAGGCGGGGCCTCGTTTGCCTCCGTGGTGGCCGTGGAAACCCGAAGGGGCCCGTCCCAATCTGACACTGGAGACGTCTATCGGTGGACACCGCCGCCGCCGCCGTCGTCGTGGCAGGGTCACGTGACCGAGAGTCAGAGCAGGTTCTGCTGGTTGTCACACACCTTGACGGGTGGGCCGGTCGCGCCGGTCGGATGTCCTGAGCGAGGAGGACGAAGACGGATGGCGTCCCGTTACAGTTGGGAGGACGTGAAAGAATTTAGGCTCTACAGCCATGATTTCATAACAAATAAATCATCATCTAACACGTCTGTCGACACCCAGCCCCAACCGAGGCCCCCCAGTTATGGGTCAGTTCCCCAGCAGAGGGGCCAGTCGATCAATGGGGGCCACCACAGCTCCACTCTAAAGGAGGGTAGGATAATTGATAATTGATTACTGCTGATGTGGTTTTAAATTAGAACAAATGACCCTGGACATGCCCCCGCCCTCCAACCCCCCCCCCTCCCCATACTGGGAGGACTGGTTCTGTTGAGGGTTTCCACCGACTGGAATTCCATCCCAGTTTCAGGCCGCGCCACAGAAGAGGGGGGTCAGATACACAAGGACCTATTGTTTACTGAAGATGAGGGTAGCCCCCCCCAGCCCCCAACCTCCAACCCCCCCCCACATGCACATCATCACTGCAGAATTCAACAAAGAGGAGAAAGAGAGAAGAAGAAGAGGGGGGCGGGGCTTCATCTTCCCAGCCAACTCTCGTACAGTCTTTACATTTTAAACAGCAATAGTTCAGTTCAAGGACGTACGACCCGGATCCGGATCCAGATCTAGATCCAGATTCAGATCTAGATCCAGATCTGAACAGTTCAGTTCTGACCTACACGGATTGTCAAAGATGTACGACTCAGATCTGGATCTAGATCCAGATCTAAACAGAAACAGTTCAGTTCTAGACCCCATGGTTTGTCGAGGATGTACGACCCAGATCCGGATCCGGATCCGGATCTAAAGAGAAACCGTTCAGTTCGAGGATATACGAACCGGATCTGGATCCAGATCAAAACAGTAACTATTCAGTTCAAAAATGTACAACCTAGATCCGGATCGCGAGCCAGATCTAAACAGGAACACTTCAGTTCTGATCTCTAATGATTCAGATCTTAATCCAGATTTAGTTCTGGATCTGGAGGCGTCCCTTCACTCCATTTTAGACAGCGAGAGGGGTGGGGGAGAAAATGTGAACGTTCATGATAAGGAGAAGAGTAACGAACTGGGGCCTCCATTCTGGTCCCTGATAAGCTACACCCGGCCCTCCGTCGGGCCCTCAGGAACATCCATCTATCTTACCCTGAACCCATTTCGGGCGGAGCTGAGAAAAGCTTCAAACAGCGCTGGAGCAGTTACAGTAGCGGCGGGGCAGCGACCCTATGCAGCTGGGAGATTTAGGGGGGGGGGGGGGGGGCACGCCGGCATGGGACATTTAAGAGCGTTGCCATGCTGGGCCCTTTGTGTCCCCTCTCAGCTCCTTTGGCTGGGACACCTGCTCGGGGCCTCGGGGTTCCCAGCGCCGGGCAAAGGCACTGGCAGGCGGCCCACTGAGGACAGGGGGCACAGGGGGGAAAACAGACCCCCCCCACATTTGAACACCAGCAGGTTAAACGAGTTAGCGGCAATAAAAAAGAGAAGAAGAAGAACCCAACACAAACAAATCACGCAGCACGCGCCGACCATCTGATTCTCATTAAGGCTGGTCGCGATGAAAAACAGGAAGTAGACGGCGCTCACAGCTAACACGGTTAGCTGAAGGCACGTCACACAACTAGTCAACTAATTGGCTGATTGGGTTTGCTCTTCATCAGAACTGCAGACCTTCATCCTCCAAAGACGAAGTGATGGTCGACACGTCTCATAAACAACCTGAACCAGTGACCGAACACAATGGAGTCCCATTGATCGGCGCCGCGCCTCCGTTACATACGACACATAAATCTAGTGTTTTGGTCCGCTGCTTCTAGACAGAACCAGTCCTGTGTTAACACACCACAACTCTGTACAACATCAGTGAGACCGCATCTCGTTCTTTACCGCGTGTTGGCGGATGGATACAACATCAGTGAGACCAGATCTCGTTCTCGTTGGTGGAGTAAAGACGTAGTTCGTGTGTTCTCCTGACTTTTGCGTTTCCTTCCATTCTTTATCATTGTTTACGTAGCTTATATATAATTAATTACTCACAGATAAAGTCTGCGTGTCTATTGGTTGGTAAAAATAGGCTTTTTTTTTCAAAGGCTGGAACAGAATAAAATTATTTTAGTTATTCTGAATGGTTAAATCTTTGTCGTACCAGTTCAGTCATGGAACTGATTCTACTTGTGTCTCCTGGTTCTCTTTTTATTACTGAACACATCCAAAAGTTTTGAAAGTTCCCGCCACTGAGGCCCATAAATTTAAGATAGCCACAGCAGTTAAAGCTAATGCTAGCACGTGCACACTTAACACAGAAGCTAAACAAGGTATAGCCTGCGGTTTAGGTTGCTACTTTCTAACTGCGACCATATTTTTCTTCCAACAGAGAACGCAAATTAGCATTTAAAGGTAGCATTAATGCCAGTTTGTTAGATTATACGTGCAAACCTTTTAACCATATCAGCTCCATCTGAGTGCTCTGAGAGCCACCCATCCTGTCAGCTCTTCTAATCTCTAGGGGGTATTGTGAGCTATTTGGAACGGGGCCCGTTGATAAACAGAGCTTTCACATGAAACAGAATCCATGGGACCGGGGGAGGACGACACACTGATGGGCGCAGATGTTGGCTCCAATGTCGTTAGCGGATTACTGGGGTGGACGCGACGGAGACCCGAGCACGCTTGCATGTGTATACGATAATGCCAACCGCGAGCATCGCATCCCCGGGACCCGGGGCCCCTCCCTTTGAATTCCGCCGGCCGCATCAGAGTTTGGAGTTGCATTTCCCCCACAGGGTGATGAGCTGTTTCTGACATTTCAAACACAGACAGCCGAGGCTTTACTGCCTCCTCAGCTAAACTACAGATACTAGCTTCAGCTGACATTTGAAGAGTAGTCTGATTACACAGATTTAGCAGTGTCGAGATAGTCTCTTTCAAGAGATAGTCTTGAAAGACACTATCAAGACATAGTCTCTTTTAAGAGATTGTCAAGACTATCTCTTGATAGTCTCTTTCAAGAGATAGTCCTAACAAAGACTATCGAGACATAGTCTCTTTCGAGAGATAGTCTTGAAAGAGACTATCGAGACATAGTCTCTTTTCGAGAGATAGTCTTGAAAGAGACTATCGAGACATAGTCTCTTTCTAGAGATAGTCTTGAAAGACACTATCGAGACATAGTCTCTTTCAAGAGATAGTCTTGAAAGAGATAGACTCTTTTGTTCCAGATGTTTCTCTCTCTTTGTGTGAAACTTTTCATCAACGTTTCCCACAGTGAGATTCAAATGCTGACAGGTTTACAGGATCGGGTGAGTCATGCTAGCCGATGTAGCCTTTAGTCGCCAGCTCCAAGCGGCGATGAGGAACAGGCCACAGAGGGCCAATTTCTGTATATCTTCCCATCACCACACCCGCTGCTGTTATTTCATTTCTGAAACTTGCAGCCTTCGGCCCCCGCCCAGCGATGACTCGAGCGCTCGCCCTCGCCGTGACCCATAAACGCACTCGAATGTACGGACTCGCCTGGAGTTCCCCTTCTGACACCAACCAGAGTTCAACCTGCAGCTCTGGTTCCCGTCCAAAAAACCGTGTGGAATTCAATAAAGATAGACATCAGCCTTCAGTCATGACGTGCAAATCCAGCGTGTCGTGTTAGCATCAAGTCATGTGACACCCGGCGAACAGCTGCAGCATCTCCGCCGTACAGCTGACGGCGGCCATACAGAGGAAATCAACTGAAAGCAGCTGAGCTCCAGTGGGCGACGGATGGGTGGAAAAGTTCAAACTTTAAAAAAGGCCGAACCCTTAATCCGGAATCAAACTCCCGTCTCCTGTGTAAGGCGGGGTCATGGGACTCATTCCTGATGCCGAGCATGCTGGGAATGTGTCACATAATAAAGAAAAAAAGACTTAAAATGACAGCAAACCCGGACAGATGGATGGAGGAGAGTTTTGTGTCGGAAACACGACGAAGGGATGTCAGATGGAAATCCTGGGGTATAATGAGCGGTTGTAGGGAGCGGGTTCGGCCCGGAGCGGCCACAGCAAAGGCAAATGAGGGGTCAGGTCCAGTAAAGGGTATATTTAGTACTCCGATGGAAAGCTTTTTAAAAACAACACGCCCTCTGCCTGAGTCACATGGCTGCTGAAGATCTGACAAAACTGCCCTGTAAACACACGGGGCAGCGGCGCGAGCGAACGACAGGAAGAGGAATTGCCGTGCGGTGTTCCCCGTCTGAGTGGGCCATGAAAACATAATCACCAGGCGCCGCTGCCCTCCTTTTAATTAAAAGCAGAAAAGAATTTTACTACCGACATCTGCAGCGGCAAAAATAACAAAAGCCTTTCCTTCCGAGGTTCTTCTAGAATCGAAGCTCCTACGACCGTGAAAATCAATCGACAACGGTCTGAGGCGAAACGCGCCGCCAAGGCGGGACACAAGGTTCGACGAGAGGGTTGATGTCACCTGAAGAAACGATGCATTCAATCCAGGCTCTATTTTTACCCCTTACCTCTTAATGCATCTGGGGTGTTAAATAAAAAAAACCCAACCCCACCCCCAACAGAAGCCTTCCAATGGATGCAGTTTCCTTCAGGCTCCTGTGATGTCCGCCAGGCCTTGGGTGTATAATGTGGGACTATTTTGGGAAGCCGCGAAAGCCCAGCTGAAGGCCTTGTGGCCCGTGTTGGTGAATGGCTGTCATTCATGGGGGGGAAGGGAGGGGGGCTTTTTGAAGGCCAGGTAAAGTCCTGGGGAAGTTTCTGAACAAACTCCAAAAGATTCTAAATAGAATCACTTTGAATGAACTGTTGATGCACATGATGATAACTCAGGAACAAACTAGAACCAAGGTAGTCACAGTCTGCAACATCCTACAACACCCCTGGATTCAAAATTTTACCCTGACCTACTTGCATAGGTCAAAGAGCAAAGCTAGTGCTTCGATCTAGTGTCTCTGATCAAAGCAGTAGCTTTGATCTACGGTCTTACTCACATTGGCCTTCTCCCTCGTCTTTCTATCTTAGCCGGTTCCTCAGTGTTTCATGGTGGCTGCAGTGTTGTCCTCCCCCAAGGAAAACAACACTGTGTCTCCCAAAGTATAAACGATCCAAAGCCCTCAACGCCTGGCAGCGGGTTTGGGACGCACCCTCATCATCATCATTATCATCGTCATGGAGCCAACGATGAAGGCAAAGAACTGGATTCACGAACAAAACACCAGCGATGTCTGAATCAGCAGCAGCTTGACTCCATTAATCCACAGAACCACAGAATAAACCCATTAAATCAGGACAACTGGGGTCACCGTGAGGAATATCATCATCGTCATTGACAGCCAAGTCATTTCACCACACCTGCATGTTGTCGCGGCATCGCAAGGTTTTGGCGTCTTTTTTTTTAATGTGTTGTCCGGGCACTTCCTGCTTTAGAGGTGTGACTTGGGACAGGTTTCCCCAGGTAAAGACAGTTTATTTCAACAGTCCAGTCAACCGGGGATAAATCGAGGCAAATCGCTACTCGGTAGCGCCAGCGACAGTCGGACCGCCGCGAGAACAGAGCACAGAACCAAGCCTATTATTTTCCCCTTTACAAACTATCATTAGCCCAGCATGAAGCTGCCTCTGAGACAATGCCTGACTTTTACCAGAGAGGCTGAGGATTAGTCTTCTTATGAAACGTCGTGTTATTTAGAGGAACAAGCTCTTCAAAGGCTGGATGAACTTCTCTCTGGGGTTCCAGAGATGTTAGCATGCTATTTGTGCAGCACAGGTAGTCCTCAACATACAAACACAACTGAATCCGAGGTGTCGTTCATAAGTTCAATTGTTTGTAAGTCTTTATTTATTAAATTTCAATCTATAATCTCTATTTGAGGTCATTTAATTGTCATTTCTACTTTATATACTAAAATATAAAGTAGGGGGGGGGGGGCAGCTATAAAAATATGATGCCAACAGCTTGTTCCACAAAAAACCAGAGAATCACAACGCAGAGGAAATGAATCAGAGACAGGAAGCAGAATGATCAGATCAGAGCCACTTGCCCAGGTGTGGACATGCAGGGGGGATAAAAAGCAGACAAGCCTGAGGTGTTGTTGGGGAGTGGGGGGTGGGGGGCATGCAGCATTCTTGTTGAGACATGCGGGCTGCGAGCAGCTCAGTTGATCTGCACAGGGAGGAAGAGGAGTAAAGTTTCTGACCTGTGGCTCCTGAAAAGACGCGACGCTCCTCCTTCCGGAGAGAATTATAAAATCCTCAAGCTGGGGAGGGGGGGGGGAGAAGACAGAAACATCAGACAGGACAAGACACGTGTGTGTGTGTGTGTGTGTTAGTTTCTTCAGACACAATAACACTCCAGTTCATTAACATTTAAGAGCAAGAAGATGAAGATGTCACCAATTCACCCACTCAGACACTCATTCGCACACCAGTTAGCAAAGCATTCTGGGTAGTGAGGGAACGATAGCGGCGCTTGTGTTTTAGAACTGAGGACACATGACCGGTGGGAGCCAAACGCAAACGTCACCCCGCATGGAACCCACCCCAGCGACGCCGTCCCCTCCACATGTGGTTGCTAGCGGCGACCAGGAGGGGCGGGGCTCCAGATGTAAATACAAAGACGGCACCGCTGATCCACATCTGTTACAAACCACTAATCCCATCAGAGATTAGCCTCTAATCTGACGACAGGCTGGAAGCAGCGCTTCATCGGGTGGGGGTGGGGGTGGGGGGGGCGCCGGTGTAATCTGATTACATTCAAGTGACCAAACAGCCCCATCATTAACGTTAGACTGACTTCATTCCCACTTCAGCGAAAAAGAACAGTCCAGACAAAGGAAGCTGCCGAGCGTCGTCGTCGTCACGGCGACAGGGAAGCTGTGCATCACTAATGAGTCAGAAGAAAGGAATATTCTGTCGCCTGTAAAATTCTTCTTTCTTTTCAGGACGTGAAAACAAGGTTTCATGAGTCACAAGAAAGTAAAGTGGAACCCCCCCCCCCACATCTGTTACCATGGTGACAGATGGGGGGGTGCTGTTCCTTCAGACTGCTTCCCTGAGTAAAATCAAAACATTCCCAGCGAGGCTGAATTCATTCTTCCTGCACAAGTTCACAGGCTTCGTTCCCACAGGCGCTGACCCGACAAGTTCACCACAACTCGGGGTCGAGTTCTGATCGGGTTCTGATCGGGTTCTGATCGAGTTCTGATCGGGTTCTGATCGGGTTCTGATTGGATTCTGGCGGAAACATCCGACGCAAACGCCTCACATTTGTTGGATCCGGCCCCTCCACGAATCAATTCGGGCCCCTCGCTCCTCAATCAGCATCAATGAAACGTCGGGAGGAAGATGACAGCTGCAGGAGATGGATGAGTCGGGGGTCAAAGGTCATTTCCCTCTTGACACCCACAGGAAGCACTTTGCCTTTGCTCCCACACAATCCGGTGACAGTCGGTTCCACGCATCCACCACAGACACCGACCACGCCACGCCTCCGGACGTTTCAATTCGGGATGTCCAGGAGGCCTGCGGCGGGGGGGGGGGGGTGCCCCGTGACCCCGCCCTGGGTGACACCGTGGTCCTGCGGGGGCGCCGAGAGGAAGTGGACGTGTCACGGGTGTGAGTGGGTTGAATTGATGAGTGGATCTGAGTGACGGGGACAAAGCTGCTTGTCTGGAGGCGTCACATGACAACCCCCCCCCCCAGGACCACACCCCCCATCGATGGAGAGAGAGAAAGATGAAGAGATGAGGAGGAAGAGGAGCAGAAACATTACGTAGGGCTTTAGAGCTGAGGAACGCTCCTGCAGTCCAGCTGAGACTGAGTCACACACACACACACACACACACACACACACACACACACACACACACACACACACACACACACACAAAGCAGTTTAATGGAGGGGATTAAACCAGCTTGAATTTGAATAGAAAGAATCCCCGTTTACAAGAAACGCAGAACAGATCAGGCTTTTGGAAATGCCCCCCACCCCCCACCCTTCAGCCCTGGTCCACTCCCCACCCTCCAATCCCGGAGGGCCCCCCCCATAATAGACGAGGCGGCAAATCAAACTTCATTTTTGAAGACATTTGATGTTGAATAATCCGCTTCTGCATCAACACCACCGATTGTGTGTGTGTGTGTGTGTGTGTGTGTGTGTGTGTGTGTGTGTGTGTGTGTGTGTGTGTGTGTGTGTGTGTGTGTGTGTCGGACGATGTCGGGTGAGGATGCAGCCTAGCGTGTGTCTGGGAATACCCAGAGGAATGCACAGTGATATCCTGCTACGGGTAAATGTTTGCTCAGGAGCGAGACGACTGTGTGTGTGTGTGTGTGTGTGTGTGTGTGTGTGTGTGTGTGTGTGTGTGTGTGTGTGTGTGTGTGTGTGTGTGTGTGTGTGAGTGTGTGTGTGTGTGTGTGTGTGTGTGTGTGTGTGTGTGTGTGTGTGTGTGTGTGTGTGTGTGTGTGTGTGTGTGTGTGTGTGTGTGTGTGTTAAATAAGTGGTCATCTTCTGTCTTTGTATGAATCTTAAGTAGTCCCGTGTTGAAGGAGGCTTTGTTCGCTGCCGCTGCTGAGGATGGGGGGTCGGGGTGGGAGTGGGGGGGTCCTCCAACTTCTCATCACTTCCTTTTGGCGTCACATTTATCATCCTCGCCGGCCAACAATCATCCGACAACATCGACCGACACGGAGCGCACAATGCCCCCTCGCCCCCCCCAGCCCCCCTGTAGCCCCTTTGGTTGCTTGGATACCTTTCATCCAATCGGGCGGCTTGTCAACAACATCATCACTAACTCAGACACTCCCCAAAAACTTCTGAGCCTTTGAAGCACACGTATCAAACTCATGGCCCGGGGGCCAAATGTGGCCCGTTACATTGTTTTGTGTGGCCCGCGAGAGCATAAAAGGTCAGAGTGTCTACAAATAAATTTGACCAAAAACTACATTTCCCAAAATGCAGTAATGTAACCCATTTTAACTTTGACAAAAACATTTAATGTCCTAACTTGTGTTTGATGTTATTTTTCTTTATTGATTGATAGTTTGATCCTTGATTGATGGAGTTCTGTGGGTTTAATAATCTGACAAATAATTAAAAATTTTAACAAAATGTATAATTTGTTATTTCTTTAATTTATGTTATATTAAAAAGCATTTGTTATAACAGAGAAACAAACATTTTTTTTGTGTAACTGTAATGTTTGTAACTTCAATAAGTAATAAATTTAGCGTTATTTGACATTAAGGAGTAGTTACATTTAGTTACATTACACTGAGTTACATTATGTTACATTTATTAGTTACATCTGACCCTTTGAGGACAGCATTAAGTGCGATCAGGTGCCGCCGTCGCCGCCTTTCTTACTTCACCATACTCTCCATCCCCTCCAGATGAAACCAGCAAACAGCAGAGACACAATAGCAAAGTGTTCTAAAGAGATAGAACACTTTGCTATTGTTAGTTGGGGGGGGGGGCAGAAGAAGAAAGAAGGAAGCAGGAGGAAGACATCATCAAACCAATGAGAGCGGCACGCCGGGAAGAAAATGCAAATCAGCCCCCATGCAAATGTCACCAGTCTTCAAGGGCGCCTCCCTCTAGAATGTCATGTGGCCCCCCAACTCTACAACAAAACACACACTCACACCAAAAGAGAGAGAGAGAAAGGGGGGTGATTAGAGCTGAGCTGACACACACACACACTTACTTGTCGGTCATGGTGTCGGCGAGTGAAAACTGATTCATTTAAAAAAAGCTGAGACTCGTCTTGTCGTCGGAGGGAAACGGAGGCAGAGGATCGTGGGAAAAATGTCAGGACGGCGGTCTGGAAGAGAAGGAGGAACACAACCGGAATGAAAACACAACCCGACAAACCCTGTTTGTGTTAGAGTGAGACGTCCCGTCAAAGATCCTCTAGTCAAACTGATTTAAATATTCAAAACGGCACGAAAACGGATTTAAATAGCGAAACGATTGTTAAAAAGTTCCATGAAGACTCGATGGCTTCGCTGCGCCTCGCCTCCTCAGACTTGTAGGGGATGCTCTCGCCACGGTTACCAAGGCAACCAACCAGCCTGAATAAATAGAGTTTACCAGGAAATGCTCTGGGCGTCAGCTGACTCGTGGATCCAATCGCGGCTGAAGGATAAAAAGATGCAAAAACCTCCTCCTGACGCGAAAAACTGCAGGAATCCAGCGAGGATGAGACTGAAGACCGTCGCCGTGGAGACGAAGGATGCTGCGTTTTCCTCCCAAAACCCCCAAATTAAAGGTCCTGCCTTCTCACGCCAGTTTGTGTGCGAAGGTGGAGCGAGGAGGAGGAGGAGATGGTTGATGAAGGTGATGAAGATCAGGGCGGCGACGGTTGCCGTGCACCTGGACGCTGTGGGCGACGCCTCCTGACGACAGCATCATAATCCCAACTTCTCTCGCCGGACGACGCAGGAGGAGAAGAACCGAGTCTGAAATCACTGAATTATTCACCTCCCACTTGCATTCTGGGTAAAAATAGCTGGAACTGAGCTGCAGACCTTCCGCACGCCGGAACACAAACACACATGCATTTGCACACATGGAAGGGTAGCATTATGGGATGCCATTGCGATCCTTACCACAGCCTGATGAGTGGGAATCCTGCAGCTGATGTTTTAACGGGGACAACGCCGCCGCCGCCGCCACCGGTTTGCATGACAGATGTAAGGAACGCAAAATCCCATCGTCACCCCCTCCCTTCTTCCTCACCCCCCCCCTCTGTTTTCCTCCCCCTCTCTCGGTGTAAACAACAAAACGAAACACGGAGGAGGCGAGCCGGAGGTGCTTCCCTCCCGATGTGGCGTCAGCGACTGGACGCCTCCTCATGCAGAGGTCCAGAACTGCTGGAAGGGGGGGGGGTGGAGATCGCGCCTTTTGGGAGCGCCTGGGAGCTCACAATTACTGAGGAGGAGGGGGAGGGGGCATTTGGGTGTGAGGAGGGACGAAGGGGGGAGGGGGTCGAGGTTAGGAGTGTGTCTATTGTTGTGGGAATGCTTTTTTTCTTCCTCATTCTAGGAGCGAATGGGGACGCCCCCCCCCCAGTTCATCAGGTATGTCACCCCCCAGTCCAACAGTAATGGGGGGGGTGGATTAACGGAAGCCCCACCCTGAGTGGGTCGTGGATAGGAGGTGTCACGTTCACATCAGGACAGGGGGGTGTGAAACGCTGCCGTCTCCATGGAAACCAGCTCCACACACAACATCTGGGTCATGTGACTCCAGCTGGATTCTCACGTACCGACAACCCCCCCACCCCCCCGGCCCAGACCTCCGTCTCTGGAATGTGGTGCGGTGAACGTGTGGCAGGAACCTGTAGCCACGCCCACCCGTCTGATGTTAGCGCCAGATGCTAACAGGAGGAAGTGGGTTCAGCCCCCCCCAAGGGGGGGGGGTGCATTTCAAAGGGAGCTGGGGGGGGGGTTGTGTGATGGAGCCAGCACACCTCAGCGACCCTTGACCTCCCGCGGGGGGACAATCAGGCGGCTGCAGGCCGCCGTCACCACCGTTTTACATGTGAGAAATTCAACCCCCCCCCACCCATTTCAATCTGATTAATGATAAAGAAGGTTTGTCACAAACCAGCAGCAGCACGGCAGCTAATTCCCCCCGTCAGGGGAATCCTGTGCTTCCAATAAACTCCGGAAAAACAAGCTTGACTTTCACCGCGAACAGAACTTGAGCGAATCAAACGCACCCCCCGCGCTCCATCCTGACGTCCCGCTTCAGGAAACGGGGATGTGTGTGGATATTCCTCCTCTTGTGTGTGTGTGTGTGTGGGGGGGCCGGTTTAACGATCCGGCTGCTGGATCATCACGCATCACACAGCAATATCCTGTTCTGACCCCCCCCCCACCACCACCATCACCACCACCACATCCCCGGGGGGGTCTCCACGACACCAATCACACTCCACGCTGCCTGGAATGACCCGGCTGAGGCCCCCTGGGGGCCCACTTCCCCCCACCCCCCCACAAAGGCTCTGGCATCCAGGTGAACAGATGGAACAGAACAAACACAACAAACAGAACAAACTGAACAAACTGAACACACACAATAGAACCAACACAAAAAACACAACAAAAACAACAAACAAAAACAATAAACAAACACAACAAACAACAAATACAATAAACACAACAAACAACAAACACAACACAACAAATACAACACAACACACAACAAACAACCAACACAAATAACAACAAACACAACACAACAAACAACAAACACAACACAACAAATACAACACAACACACAACAAACAACCAACACAAAAAACAACAAACACAACACAACAAACAACAAACACAACACAACAAATACAACACAACACACAACAAACAACCAACACAAATAACAACAAACACAACACAACAAACAACAAACACAACACAACAAATACAACACAACACACACAAACAACAAAACAACCACAAAACAACAACAACAAACACACCAGAACCAGCTGACGGGGGGCCAGGATTCCACAGCGCTTATGCAATCCAAACCGAGCTGCTCAGAATATGTGGGGGGGGGGGGCAGCTGATGGTGAAAACGTTTCTCACGAGGATGAGGGGAGAGGAAGAGGACGCTGTGTTCACCTGGAAACGAGTTCAGTGATTGGTTCAGGAGTCCAGACGTGAGAACATGAGAACAAGGGATGAAGATCCACCAGATGGGGGGGTGGGGGGTGGGGGGGGTTGGCTCCCTGCAACCGGGCCAGAAGCAAACCGCACATGCGCACATCTCCACACGGTTCGTGTGTGCAGGTGAAAACTTTATGAGCATCCTCTGTGCCCCCCTCCCGGAGCGGCCGGACCCGAACACCCCTTCCCCCCCCCCCGGTTCTGTTCTGCATTTAATCCGTTAAAGCCTTTTGTTGCCGCAGTGAAAGCGGAGCTGTGATTTATGCGTGGCAAGAGAAGGAACCGCAGAATGACCTCTGGGAGGGAGGGAGGGGGGCAGAATGGCCTTTTCCAGAGCTGTAGGGGGTGGGGGGGGGTTAATTTAATCTTTAAAAAGCTTCACCGGAGGACACGTCATATTATATCCACCGGTTATTTTTCACTTCCAAAGAGGGGAAGTGCGTCTGGTGCGGCTTCTTTACGCACCGAGAGTTGCGTAAAAAAAATATTTTAACTCAATTCAAATTCAAAACATCGCGGATTAAAAACTTTTATTTTACGCGCCGTGAAAGTTGGAAACAACCGCCCCCCCCCCGGTGCGTTTTTTTTTTTTTTTTCCTCCTCTCGTTCCGCTGCAGAGCAACAAGTGCAGGCAGAGCTGGAAATCCGCGACAGCGCGCATGAATACGAGGCTGGAACCGTAACCGGGACCCCCCCCCCCCCCCAGACTTCACCCCCGAACCCGATCCGAGCGACTTACCGGAGCAGAAGCTCTTCTATCCGGGAGAAGCAGCAGATCCGCGTCGGTGCAGCAGCGTGGCCAAAAAAAAAAAAAGTTCCGTGCGCCTCCGTCTCAGCTCAGCATGGCGGCCGACTGCATTCAAACCTCTCCGGGCTGCGATCCGAGCAGAGAGGGGAGGGAGCAGGAGGGGGAGGAGGAAGAGGTGTGTGTGTGTGTGTGTGTGTGTGTGGAGGACGGGGGGGTTGACCAGAGGTGGTCACGTCTCTGCAGTAACGCGTTCAGGACGATAGGAAGAGCCGTGCGTAAAAGGGAGGAGAGACAAAGGTCACGGATGGAGAGAGTCCCACGCGTCACGTGATTCGGGAAGGAAACGACTGATGCTTGGAAGGGTGGAGCAACTGCAGGTGGAGGTGGAGAATCAATAAAGTTTGTTTGAAACAGCTGGCAGGTGCAGGACAGGTACTTTCCCAGAGTACTCCAGCACTCGGTTACCTTCCAGCAGGTGAGAAATGAAGGCAAGCAGCAGCTTTAACGTCTTTATTACGTCATTTCCGTCTCTTGTGTGGTCGAATCCCTCCTGAATGAATAGTAATGGTTTGGTTAACCTTTAGTTAACCAGGTGAGAACGACCCCGTCTCCATGGAAACAGTAAAAAACAGAAATAAACAAGTCAACATGATGCACGCAGACGACAAACAGTCAGATAGGATGATGGTAGCTTGTCTCTAGCCCACGCCCCCCCGGAGAAGCTACCTTGACCCTCTGGTTCAGGGGGTCACCGGGCTGGAAAGGTCACCGCCAGAGGTCAAAGTTCGCAGAACATTTTCCTAAAGGAGAAGTGAATCAAAAACACAGCGGAGCAGAGACAGGCTGACCCTTGTCTCATTGTGCGGGACACAGGCGCAGGATGGGGGGGGGCAATACAATACCATCTTTGAGTAACAGGTTGATTGCCACTGGTGGAAAATGGAGCAGTCGCTATGGTTACCACTGTGGCGTCAATGAGTAGCAGCATGTTGAGATTCAGGAAGTCCGTAAAGCACTTTAACCCGGTGGGACAGGAACTGCCCCCCCCCCCCCCGATCCACCAGCAGCTGCACCACAAACTGTTTGTGTTCATATCAGCCTCTGATTCCAGAGCTTAGAGCCGAATCAGACGGGGTTAACCTGGGATGGTAAAGGAACGGGAGCAGCAGCTGGGCTGATCTTCACCGGCGCTGCTAAGAGAAAACAGGTGACCCAGGAATGCGTGCTGGGAGCCAGACGTAAGGCCGCAGCTCAAATGATTTGTCGCCGCTGAGCCAGATCGGACTTTTTAATGTGTTTCGTGTCACTGGAGGATTTCTATCGATGACGAATGTCTTGGTGGATCATTATTGTCGGAACACCTGTCGGCGGGTCAGGTTGGATGAGAATGACATCCAAATTATAGATGTTAAAAGGACAGGAAGCCTCAGTGTGAAGCTGTCTGCCTGAATAAAATACAGATAAATGACCAACATGTAAGAACTCTGATAAAGACACACACACTGACACACATAACGGATAAGAAAGTTATAGAGTAAGGTGTAGGTTTCCAGTGTACGGATACGATCTTCACACACACCTGTTAGATATATTTAGAGGTTCTTAGCTGGTGTATCCATGCAGAAAGGCAGACCACAATCATTTACAACACTGAGCAGCAGCCAGAGCAGGAGGAGAATGTGTGTGTGTGTGTGTGTGTGTGTGTGTGTGTGTGTGTGTGTGTGTGTGTGTGTGTGTGTGTGTGTGTGTGTGTGTGTGTGTGTGTGTGTGTGTGTGTGTGTGTGTCTGTGTCTGTGTCTGTGTCTGTGTGTCTGTGTCTGTGTGTCTGTGTGTCTGTGTGTGTCTGTGTGTGACTGGTATTTTGCAGGATTGAGTTCAGGGCCATTCAAAAATACATGCATATGTTAAATGGGTAATTGACATGAACGAAACACGAGAGGCTACAGACTGAAAAATAGAGCTGATGAGAAAGCTGAAAGTATAAAGCAAAGTTAAAAACTAACATAATACAATATAATATAATATGATATAATATAATATAATATAATATAATATAATATAATATAATATAATATAATATAATATAATATAATATAATATAATATAATATAATATAATATAATATAATATAATATAATATAATTAAGTCTACGGTGCACTGGCGTCGCGTTCGGAGTTTCCCCACCTCACGCCCTCAGTCAGCTGTGATAGGCTTCAGCTCCCCGTGACCCACCACAGTGGTTGAAGTGGTACACAATGAATGAATGAATGATGTGTAAGAGAATGAATACTGCTACTATTACTACCACTACTACTACTAGTTGTACTACTAATACTACTATTATTACTACTACACTACTACTACTACTAGTAGTTGTACTACTAATACTACTATCGCTACTACTACTATTACTACTACTACTTATACTACTAGTTGTACTACTAATATTACTATTAATACTACTACTATTACTACTACTACTTATACTACTAGTTGTACTACTAATACTACTATTAATACTACTCCTACTACACTACTATTATTACTACTAGTGCTAGTATTCCTTCTACTACTGCTGCTGCTACTACTATTACCACTACTACCACTTGTTGTACTACTAATACTACTATTACTAATACTAATACTACTACTGCAATTACTGTACTACTACACTACTACTATTACAACTACTATTACTACTACTACTATTACTACTACTAATAATAGCAATAATAATAATTACAATAATAATGATAGAAACTCATTATTTATGCCATTAAATGTTACTGTGTTTCATAGAAGTGCGTTGCAGCACCGCCACCTAGTGGTGAACTCCGCGCACGTGCAGCTGTGTGAGTCACCCGTCGTCCTCCGCGCGCACGCGTTTGCTCGTGCACATATTTCATAACGTCCCCCCAGATGATTGGACAACAGTGAGCACGTGCCTTGGATACACGTGACCACCGGATGAGAACAGCTGACTGCGCGACACAGGAAATTTCTTCAGGTAGTTCAGGGAGTTAGATCAGGTCGTTAGATTAAGAACAGTTGGATAAAATTGTTCATGAACAAAATGAACCATTTTTACATGTACTCTAAACAACACCTTTACACTGCAAAACATTAGCTTGTTTTTATGCTTTAGCTGACCAGCAGTTAAAAGACTCTTTTGTTTAATCTACTTTTTTATTTGATGGCATGTCAAAGTTTAAGTGATTTTGTTAGCTTTATTTTGTCAGAGAATTTTTATGAGAATTTGTGCTTTAAGTTTTTCCGGTTCTTTTTTTTAATATAATAATTAAAGCAATGTAGTACTAGTGTATAATAACAATAATATGTTAATGGTATAAAACAAGTATTTATAATTGTATTATAAACATTTTAAATTCTAAAAGTTTTTTTTATAATTTTATTACCAATTTTATGATTACGTCATTTTACATATAATTTATGACATTTATAAATTAACTGCTTTTCTATTAATATGATTTCCTGCTATCAGTGTATTTTTCCCGTCATAAACTATCTGTATTTTGTTCCACAATAACATTACATGGAGGCACCCTTCCTGCGGGGCGGTCAGTTTATCTACCAATCAAAACGCTCTGATACTGTCACGTGGAGCTGGATGCCCATTCAGCGAGCGGCAAATTAATAACTTTACCGCACCCAACTGGGATGATGGCCAATCTGGGTGGAGCGACGAGGGGAGGACGAGTCGAGAGATAAAGCCTCTGGAACCTCCGCGGCCACAGAGAAGAGGCGCTTTTGTCGTGGTTTTTTTTTCCACGGGCTCTATTTTTATTTCATCACTTTATTAAAGAGAGGGTAAGCATTGATTTAACTCCCATCTTTTTTATTTATTTCCCGTGTGGGCGGTGACCGAGTGTTAACAGTGTCGCCCCGCTAGCTTGGTGTCCGTGCAGCTGGTTAGCTAAGGCAGGCCTGTGTTATTTTGCATTTCACACTCACTGTTGATGCTGTTTGCACTGGATTCATTCCATTATTTTACAACGTCTTTATTTATAATAATAATAATAATTAAAAAAACTATAAGAAAATCAACACAAGCAATTTCTTAAATACTTTTTTAAAAAAGAAAAAAAAAATCAATTCAAACAGATGCCTCAGCAGTAATCCTCCTCCTGATGGACTGGTGCAACCACGTGACGTCATCCTGTGGGGTGATGGTGGTTCAGGAGCGGGTCGCTGGAGTCATCTGGAGACTTATTCCTGGTGACGAATGTCAGCAATGGTGAACAGCTGTCAGAACAAACTGTCCTAAATAAATTTACCGGCCATCAACCTGAAGACATCAGAGGGCGTGGCTGTGCTCAGGCGACTCTACCTCAGGTCCGATGTCCTGCTGGAGCCCTACCGTAAAGGTGAGATGACTGGCGCCGTCACGGCTAGACGCCGTGTCGTCTCCAGCAGGTATAATCAGATAAAATGCCGTCCGTGTTTTGATGTGTGAGTTCCTCGGGCTGCTCAGGTGTGATGGAGAAGCTGGGTCTTGGCCCACAGGAGCTGTTGAAGGAAAATCCCAGTTTGATCTATGCTCGCCTGACCGGATACGGACAGGGCGGAGCTCTGGATAGCTGTACCTTAGTAAAACAAGATTTTTTTCAACTGGGTGAACATATAACCATTGAACCAATCTCCTAAAATTGATACCCTATTACATTGTGAAAAACAGATTACCTGGGTATTGTTGACTTTTTGGCTGAAAAGCCTCTGCCAGAGTCCATTGTCTCTGTGTCCGGAGGATGCAGCAGGCCAGTGGCCAGGTAGGGGGAGGGGCTAAAAGTGTGCCTGAGTCACTCCGTCAGGCAGAGACTCAGAGTAGCAGGGGGCACTGGGCGAGGGGGGGGGGTACGCTGTTTGCACAGAGAAGCGGTGCTTTGAGGAAATTGGTGGAGGAGCAAAGTATCAATCCCAGGACAAGAGTATCGATCTGATCCAAGTACTTGCTTAGTATCGATAATATCGATATTTGGATCAATCCGCCCAGCCCTAGTGCGAAGATGATAATGATCCCGTTTGTTTGTTTGTTTGTTTACGGATAAATCCATCTTTTCCCTCCAGGCTTGGAGCTGGATGTGGGAAAGTTGCCTCCTCAGGTGAGCTTCGAGGATTAGCCGGAGCTGAGACGGGTCTTCACAGAGCGCTTTGCTTCAAAAAGCCAAGCCGAGTGATCGGAGGTGTTCAACGGGACCGACGCCTGCATCACACCCGTGCTGACGTTCCATCAGGTGAGCTCACACCCCCACAACTAGGAAAGGGCTTCCTTCATGCGGGACGCCAGCGGCGATGAAGGCCCCCGGCTGGAGCCGCTCCTGTCCCGGACCCCAGCAGAGCCTTGCCTCGCCCCGGACCCCGTTATCGGACAGAACACTGCGGAGGTCCTCCGAGAGTACGGATTCACGTCAGCGGAGATAGACAAGATATCTGACGTCACCGTAAGTTCAGGCTCTTCAAATGTTTCGTCTGTTGAGACGTGAATAAATGAATGTCATGTTTGTGAAAGTGATTCATGTGAATCTTCAACAGTTTATCTTTATTTAAGTTATTTTTATGACAAAATCGCTGCAGATATATTCAAATTTGGTTCCCTTATTGTCTCTTTATGCAGCAGTGTGTGATGAATGTGAAAAAATGTCATCTTAACATTCAATTTCTAGTCATAATGCTGACATGTTAAAATTACTTTGGGAATCTTAATTTTTAGTTTATTCTTTTTACCAGTGGTCTTCATTTGCATCCAAGAACTAACACTGAGTTGTTGAATGAGATCACTGCCTGTGATGTGAACGGAGTCAGTGGTCCAGTCTGTAGCTTCAAGCCGCTCCGTTTCGTCGTTTATCTCAGTTTCTTTACCTGACTTACAGTCAGAAGACAGTTGGCTGCATAATAAAACTTGATGTGTGAAACGATAAAGTTTTCATAGTTTTTATTGTCTTGTGAGAATCCTGAAGTCTCCATGCTGTCCCCTGGTGGTGGAAGTTGTGTTGTGTAAGTGTAACCGAGTATGGATTTGTCCCTCCTTCAATAACAACGAACAAGGATGAAATTAGATTCAAATGTACTCTGCAGGAATTTATTCCGGAGCTGGCATTAGTATGCTGCCTAAGTCCAGTAACATGAAATGAAAACTTTTATGGACTGGAACGTAGCTTCCCTTTAAATCAGTCTTTTTGTGGTGTTTATTAAAATAAATCAGTCTTTTTTTATTCTTGGGTGAGAAAAAGTTAATCCTCTCCACAAATTGTGAAGATCCACAATTTGATCATTTTTAATTAAAAAAAAGAAAATCCCAGCTAAGGAAACTAAATTTAGGGTACCCCCCAAAAATGTAACTAACTAATCCCGGTTATCTCGTGATTAGCGTCAAGCTTAAAAAAAATGCATATTTACACATTCATGTTCACCCATACAGCAGGAAACTATTTTTTACAACAAGCAAATTCACATAACATCAATATATGAGCTCACCTACCAGGAAAAAGTATAAGTAGTGACTTGACGTGAAAGACGGCTAGTGCAGACCGGCTACAGCTCGGCCCTGTCTTCTCCCCCAGTATTACTCAAGTGTAGCCTGCGAATTCTCCCGCTCTGAGATCGCTGCCGTAAAGCAGAGCTTTACTGTCGTGACTCTTAAAGAGACAGTGTACCTATTAACACTGAATAACAGGCTGGCTAGATAACCACTGGGTTACATATGCAGACACGGAAACACACCTGTAGCTGTGCCTGTACCAAAACCGGAAGTAATATACTCGATTAGCTGTTTTAGCTAAATCCATGTGTTTACCAATTAGCTTAGCCACTCCCTGAATTAGTGACAGATGGCCACCTGACCCGCTGCAGCGGATAAAGCGAAAGAAAATGAATGAATGAATGACACTTCGCTGTTGTTCTCTTAAAATAACTGCTGGTTCCTACACAACAAAATGCTAGTCCTAAGAACATGCAAATGCTAGCCCTTAGCTTCTCTGCTTTGTCTCATTCTGCACATGCTCAAACAGAGGATGGAGAATCAGAGGGAGACGGAGAAGTTGTGTATGTCAGAGCTCACAAGATGTCAGAGCAAACACGTGAAGCTCTGAATGAAGCATCTGGTGATCGGCCAAGAACAGAAAGAAAACACCGATAAATGTCCGGAGCGTCAGTGGAAGTCCACCGAAGAAGATTAATTACTACAAAGCCCTTGCAGTACAGGGACACACTGCACTGAAAATGACTGCAGCCAATGTGTTAAGGTCTAAATCAAACATTTTTTAAGATTGACAGACTGCAGTGTTTACCTGTTATGAATATAATCCAAATTGACAGACTGCCATCCCCAGTGTCAGGTGCACCCCACACCTGGGGACACATGAGCTCTAGGACCAGTTGCTCCAGAGTCATCATTACATGGACAAGAGTGACGGCAGTCATTGAGCTCAGTAGGGCGTCCCTACAAGGACAACGCAGGAGGTTTTCCACAAATACGGGACAATTCCCAGATTAAACACCTGTTGAAGAGGGTCTCCCAGCTCAGCAGCATAGGCCTGAAGGAGTCTTGGGGAGAAGAGATGACCCTAATTGGGAAGACAAGATGACCATTCATGCACACATTCACACCTACGGTCACACTTACAGGGAGAACAGAAACGACTCAAACCTGGAATCCTTTGCTGTGAGGCAACAGTGCTATCCACCAGCCTTTTTTCAAATCCACATGGATCCGCAGTATATGGATGAAAGAGTCACATGGAGCCACAGGTTCCTGATCCCTGGTCTTGGTCTTACTTGTGGTGGTCAGTATTTTAATGTTTAAAATGTTGGATACCAATAAACATTTGTAGTTGAGGAAAGTAGAGGCTTGACAATATGTCTGGACAGCATGAAGACAATGTTGGAAAAAGCAAACCAGACATTAAAGAACTTGAAAGCAAGAGTCTAGATTAAAGCCAGTTAGCCTTTAAAACAGTCTTTAAAACAGTCCATACAGTCCACGGACTGACACTTTTGGAAAATTATCCAGATCATGTTGGAAGAAGATGACAAAAAAGAAAATCCAGTACATGGCCCAGTGCAAACCATTACAGTTCAAACTGACAGTGGAGAGACAGATTTTGAAAGGTGTGCCATAAAATTCCACACAATTATACTTTCAATACTGCCAATACTTTCGCAAGGCACTGTACACGCACACGCACATACATATAGGTACATGTAGAAAGAAAGACAGACAGACACTTTATTAATCCTGGAGGAAACTCTGAACCCTATGAACACTATGAACAACAAGATGGACACCATGAGCACTATTGACACCATGAAAGTTTGAACACGGAAAACTATGAACATGTGAACAAATGAACACCATGAACACTATGAGCACCATGATTGACTGATTGATAGAGTGATAGATTGATAGAGTGATAGATTGATAGATAGTTTTGTTAAAAGTGTGTTTAAATTACACTTGGCATTACATTATAATAATAACAATACATTTTCGTTAAAAATTATTTTCTTTTGACAGTGGAGAGATTCCTGACGAAACAAGGAGACCGCAATCGAAGAAAAAAGGGAAAACCATTCTCGTTGTGGTCTCAGTTTTATTTCTGGTGGCTGTTGCTTTACTGATTCCAATGGGATTAATCAATAAACATTGGAGTGCAGAGCTATCCAGTCATCAAGACCAGATCAAACTTATGGAAGAGAACAATAGAGGCCTTAACCGAACTCTGAAAATATTGCTGGACGACCTCGAGAAAGCTAGAAACCATATAATTAATTTGGAACAGCAAAAGGTAGCCCTTAAACAGAATCTGAACATGTCACAGGAGAACATTACAAGAATATCTGAAGAGGCAAACCAGTGTAGCCAGCAGCTGCAAGGAAATGTGACGGAGTTGTCTAGTGTTCGAGACAACATAACTCAATTGGAACAGGAAAAGGCAGGCCTTAAACGGAATCTGAAAGAGTCACAGGAGAACACGACGATAATGTCTGAAAAGGCAAACCATTATTGCCAGCAGTTGAACAAGTTACAGGAGAACATCACGACAATATCTGAAGTGGCAAACCAGTGTAGCCAGCAGCTGCAAGGGAATGTGACAGAGTTGTCTAATGTTCGAGACAACATAACTCAATTGGAACAGGAAAAGTCAGGCCTTAAACGGAATCTGAAAGAGTCACAGGAGAACACGACGATAATGTCTGAAAAGGCAAACCATTATTGCCAGCAGTTGAACAAGTTACAGGAGAACATCACGACAATATCTAAAGAGGCAAACCAGTGTTGCCAGCAGCTGCAAGGGAATGTGATGGAGTTGTCCAATGCTCGAAACAACCTAACTCAATTGGAACAGGAAACGGCAGGCCTTAAACGGAATCTGAAAGAGTCACAGGAGAACACGACGATAATGTCTGAAAAGGCAAACCAGTATTGCCAGCAGTTGAACAAGTTACAGGAGAACATCACGACAATATCTGAAGAGGCAAACCAGTGTAGCCAGCAGCTGCAAGGGAATGTGATGGAGTTGTCCAATGCTCAAAACAACCTAACTCAATTGGAACAGGAAACGGCAGGCCTTAAACGGAATCTGAAAGAGTCACAGGAGAACATGACGATAATGTCTGAAAAGGCAAACCAGTATTGCCAGCAGTTGAACAAGTTACAGGAGAACATCACGACAATATCTGAAGAGGCAAACCAGTGTAGTCAGCAGCTGCAAGGGAATGTGACGGAGTTGTCCAATGCTCGAGACAACATAACTCATTTGGTACAGGTAAATGCAGGACTTAATCAGAATCTGAAAGAGTCACAGGAGAAAATGACAACAATATTGGGAAAGGCAAACCAATGTAGCCAGCAGCTACAAGGAAATGTGATGGAGTTGTCCAATGCTAAAGACAATAAAATTCATTTGGAACATGAAAAGGCAGACCTTAAACGGAATCTGAAAGAGTCACAGGAGAATGTGACTACGATGTCTGAAAAAGCAAACCAGTATCGCCAAGAGCTGAACAAGTTACATGATAACATTATGACAATGTCTGGAGAGGCAAACCAGTGTAGCCAGCAGCTGCATGGGAATGTGACGGAGTTGTTCAATGCTCGACACAACATAACTCAATTGGAACAAGAAAAGGCAGGCCTTACACAGAATCTAAAAGAGTCACAGGAGAACATTACAACAATGACTGAAAAGGCAAACCAGTATAGCCAGCAGCTGAACAAGTCAAACCAGAACCTGACGACAATATCTGAAGAGGCAAACCAGTGCAGCCAGCAGCTGAAAGGAAATGTGACGGAGTTGTCCAATGCTGAAGACAACACAATTCCCTTGGAACAGCAAAAGGCAGACCTTGAACAGAATCTGAAAGAATCACAGGAGAACATTACGACAATGACTGAAAAGGCAAACCAGTATAGCCAGCAGCTGAACAAGCTAAAGCAGAACCTGACGACAATATCTGAAGAGACAAACCAGTGTAACCAGCAGCTGCAAGAGTTGGCCGATGCTACAAAGAACATAACTCATTTGGAACTGGAAAAGGCACACCTTCAACAGGAAAACGAACGACTGAGGTCAATTCTAAACGTCCCCCATTTCCATGACATCTCCAAGAAATTTTGTAATGAGGCAACACTCCAGTGCTCACGCTGCCCAGACTACTGGACTGAGCATGACTCCCGCTGTTTCCGTATATTTGATCAGCTAGAGAAATGGGAAGTATCACGTTTTATATGCCATGAATTTGGTGGTGACTTAGCTATTGTTTCAAATCCTCAAAATCAGGAGTTCTTAACAAATTTGACTTTATTATTGGATCAAGAACATAAGAAAAAGAAATCCTCAGTCAAAGGAGCATGGATTGGCCTGTTTGATTTTGAAGATGAAGACAGCTTCACCTGGGTTAATGGGGAAAGATTAATTCGTTCCACAGGATTGAGTTGGTTCACGGCAAAAACACCAGACAACATCCACAGCGATTGGGACAAGGCAGTGAGATGGGAGGGTCAGGACTGTGTTGTCATAGAGCCCCTTGTCGGAACGCTGTACAATTGGGATGACCTTATTTGTGGGGCACCTCGGAACTTCATTTGTGAAACAAAACCTATGATTGCACTGATAAGGGAATGAACGGTTGAAACAACGATGCGCCACGCACTCATCACTGTCTCCTCAGAGTGATGCAACCGTTGTGTGTGAGGCCTAACGACGCGCCATTGTTTCACTGGAAGCCTTTCATCCACCTGAAACGGCCCCGTCATGGGACTCATTCCTGACGCTGAGCATGCTGGGAATGTCTCACATAATACATTTTTTAAAAAAGACTTGAAATGACAGCAAACCCGGACAGATGGATGGAGGAGCGTTTTGTGTGGGAAACACGACGCTGGGATGTCAGATGGAAATCCTGGGGTATAATGAGCGGTTGTAGGGAGCGGGCTCGGCCCGCAGCGGCCACAGCAAAGGCAAATGAGGGGTCAGGCCATCACAATCATGCGACAACATCGACCGACACGGAGCGCACAATGCCGCCTCGGCCCCCCCTCAGCCCCCCTGTAGCCCTTTTGGTTGCTTGGATACCTTTCATTCAATCGGGCGGCTTGTCAACAACATCATCACGAACTCAGACGCTCCCCAAAAACTTCTGAGCCTTTGAAGCACACGTGTCAAACTCATGGCCCGGGGGCCAAATGTGGCCCGCTACATTGTTTTGTGTGGCCCGCAAGAGCATAAAAGGTCAGAGTGTCTACAAATAAATTTGACCAAAAACTACATTTCCCAAAATGCAGTAATTTAACCCATTTTAACTTTGACAAAAACATTTAATGTCCTAACTTGTGTTTGATGTTATTTTTCTTTATTCATTGATAGTTTGATCCTTGATTGATGGAGTTCTGTGGGTTTAATAACCTGACAAATAAAAAAAAGATTTTTTTTATTTAATTAAAAAAAATTAAAAAAACAAAACGTATAATTTGTTATTTCTTTAATTTATGTTATGTTAAAAAGCATTTGTTATAACAGAAACAAACATTTTTTTGTGTAACTGTAATGTTTGTAACTTCAGTAAGTAATAAATTTAACGTTATTTGACATTAAGGAGTAGTTACATTTACGTTACATTACACTGAGTTACATTACGTTACATTTATTAGTTACATCTGACCCTTTGAGGACAGCATTAAGTGCGATCAGGTGCCGCCGTCGCCGCCTTTCTTACTTCACCATACTCTCCATCCCCTCCAGATGAAACCAGCAAACAGCAGAGACACAAAAGCATGTCATGTGGCCCCCCAACTCTACACACACACACACACACACACACACACACACACACACACACACACACACACACACACACACACACACACACACACACACACACACACACACACACACACACACACACACACACACACACACACACACACACACACACACACACACACACATTCTCCTCCTGCTCTGGCTGGATTTAAACAGCGAAACGATTGTTAAAAAGTTCCATGAAGACTCGATGGCTTCGCTGCGCCTCGCCTCCTCAGACTTGTAGGGGATGCTCTCGCCACGGTTACCAAGGCAACCAACCAGCCTGAATAAATAGAGTTTACCAGGAAATGCTCTGGGCGTCAGCTGACTCGTGGATCCAATCGCGGCTGAAGGATAAAAAAGATGCAAAAACCTCCTCCTGACGAGAAAAACTGCAGGAATCCAGCGAGGATGAGATTGAAGACCGTCGCCGTGGAGACGAAGGATGCTGCGTTTTCCTCCAAAGCGAGGAGCTTCTTCACCAAAACCCCCAAATTAAAAGTCCTGCCTTTTCACGCCAGTTTGTGTGAGAAGGTCCATCCAGCTGGAGCGAGCAGGAGGAGGAGGTGGTCGATGAAGGTGATGAAGATCAGGGCGGCGACGGTTGCCGTGCACCTGGACGCTGTGGGCGACGCCACCTGACGACAGCATCATAATCCCAACCCTCAGTGTGAAGCTGTCTGTCTGAATAAAATACAGATAAATCACCAACATGTAAGAACTCTGATAAAGACACACACACTTACACACATAACGGATAAGAAAGTTATAGAGTAAGGTGTAGGTTTCCAGTGTACGGATACGATCTTCACACACACCTGTTAGATATATTTAGAGGTTCTTAGCTGGTGTATCCATGCAGAAAGGCAGACCACAATCATTTACAACACTGAGCAGCAGCCAGAGCAGGAGGAGAATGTGTGTGTGTGTGTGTGTGTGTGTGTGTGTGTGTGTGTGTGTGTGTGTGTGTGTGTGTGTGTGTGTGTGTGTGTGTGTGTGTGTGTGTGTGTGTGTGTGTGTGTGTGTGTGTGACTGGTATTTTGCAGGATTGAGTTCAGGGCCATTCAAAAATACATGCATATGTTAAATGGGTAATTGACATGAACGAAACACGAGAGGCTACAGACTGAAAAATAGAGCTGATGAGAAAGCTTAAAGTATAAAGCAAAGTTAAAAACTAACATAATACAATATAATATGATATGATATAATATAATATAATATAATATAATATAATATAATATAATATAATATAATATAATATAATATAATATAATATAATATAATATAATAAGTCTACAGTGCACTGGCGTCGCGCTCGGAGTTTCCCCACCTCACGCCCTCAGTCAGCTGTGATAGGCTTCAGCTAACCGTGACCCACCACAGTGGTTGAAGTGGTACACAATGAATGAATGAATGAACGAATGAATGAACGAATGAATGAATGTTAGATAGATAGATAGATAGATAGATAGATAGATAGACAGACAGACAGACAGACAGACAGACAGACAGACAGACAGACAGACAGACAGACAGACAGACAGACAGACAGACAGACAGACAGACAGACAGACAGACAGACAGACAGACAGACAGACTTTATTTATCCCAAACTGGGAAATTTAGGGAAATTTAAATTTTGTATAATATGTATAAATACTGGTACTATTACTACTGCTACTAACACTATAATACTGCTACTAATACTACTAATACTACTAGTTGCACTACTAATACTACTATTGCTAATACTACTATTACTACTACTATTATTACTACTACTACTATTACTTCTATTGCTACTACTACTATTACAACTAATACTACGATTGCTGCTACTACTACTACTATTACTATTACTAATGCTACTCTTACTACTATTACTACTACTACTAGTTGTACTATTAATATTGCTGTTACTACTACTAGTTGTACTACTAATACTAGTATTTCTAATACTACTATTACTAGTGCTACTTGTAACACTACTATTACTACAATTACTGTACTACTTCACTACTATTATTACTACTACTACTACTATTACTACTACTATTACTACTAATAACAGTAGTAGTAATAATAATAGTAACGATAATAATAATAATAATAATAATAATAATAATAATAATAATAATAATAATAATAATAATAATAATAATAATAATAATAGAAACTCTTTATTTATGCCATCAAATGTTATTTCATAGAAGTGTGTTGCAGCACCGCCACCTAGTGGTGAACTCGTCGCCACCCGCCGTCCTCCGCGCGCACGCGTTTTCTCGTGCACATATTTCATAGCGTCCCTTTTATGCTCGTTGTGCTTCAGATGTAATAAATGGTGTCCATCAGATGATTGGACAACAGTGAGCGCGTGCCTTGGATACACGTGACCACCGGATGAGAACAGCTGACTGCCAGATCCAGGAAATTATTTCAGGTCGTTCAACTAGTTAGATCAGGTCGTTAGAGAACAGTTGGACAAGATTGTTCATTAACAAAATGCACCATTTTCACGTGTGCTGCACTCCAAACAACAACTTTGCACTGCAAAACATTAGCTTGTTTATATTCTTTAGCTGACCAGAAGTTAAAAGACCCTTTTATTTAGCTTCATTTTCTCAGATTATGAGAATTTGTACTTTATTTGAAGTTTTTCTAGTTCTTTTTTGATAATTATTAAAACAATGTAGTTCTAGTGTATAATAATAATAATAATAATAATAATAATAATAATAATAATAATAATTATAATTATAATAATAATTATAATAATAATAGTATGTTAACGGTATAACATAAGTATTTATAATTGTGTTATAAATATTTTAAATGAGAATTTTTTATATAATTTTATTACCAAACAAGTTTATACGTCATATTACATATAATTTATAAGACCTGCAAATTAATTGCTTTTCTTTAAATATTATTTCCTGCTATCAGTGTATTTTTCCCGTCATAAACCATCTGTATTTTGTTCCACAATAACATTACATGGAGGCACCCTTCCTGCGGGGCGGTCAAAGAGCTCATCTACCAATCAAAATGCTCTGATACTGTCACGTGGAGCTGGATGCCCATTCAGCGAGCGGCAAATTAATAACTTTACCGCACCCAACTGGGATGATGGCCAATCTGGGTGGAGCGACGAGGGGAGGACGAGTCGAGAGATAAAGCCTCTGGAACCTCCGCGGCCACAGAGAAGAGGCGCTTTTGTCGTGTTTTTTTTTTCCCCACGGGCTCTATTTTTATTTCATCACTTCATTAAAGAGAGGGTAAGCATTGATTTAACTCCCATCTTTTTTATTTATTTCCCGTGTGGGCGGTGACCGAGTGTTAACAGTGTCGCCCCGCTAGCTTGGTGTCCGTGCAGCTGGTTAGCTAAGGTGGTTCTGGCGCTGCTCCACGAATTCATGCTGGAATAACGGGCTTCTGCTTTTTAGTATGTCTGCTATTTAAATGTCTTTTTCTCCGTTCAAATGTTTTCCTCCGCACACCGGACAGCACACGGTGTCCGGTGTGTGTGTGTGGTGTGTGTGTGTGTGTGTGTGTGTGTACGGTACCGCTAGCATGCTGCTACTTTAGCAGGCCTGTGTTATTTTGCATTTCACACTCACAAGTTGCTGCTGTTTGCACTGGATTCATTCAGTTCTTTTACAACGTCTTTATTTATAGTAATAACAATATTATAAACTATAAGAAAATCAACACAAGCAATTAAAAAATTGTTTTTTAAAAAAAAGATCGAAAGAAAATTAGTTCAATCAAATGCCTCAGCAGTAATCCTCCTCCTGATGGACCGGTGCAGCCACGTGACGTCATCCTGTGGGGTGATGGTGATTCAGGAGCGGGGCGCTGGAGTCATCTGGAGACTTATTCCTAGTGACGAATGTCAGCAATGGTGAACAGCTGTCACAACAAACGGTCCTGAATGGATTTACTGCAGGCGTCCATTTTTGTTTGGATGGCATGACCAAAAATATGAGTCTAATGTTGGCGACTCCTGCAGAAGCGAGTCACCAATAAGTGACAGATCGGGTCACTCTTAATTGTTATTGTTATTATTAGTATTATTATTCGTCGTCACACTAGGAGGATGAATTGTCGGGCTGTGGATTCCCAGGATTTGGTCATTCTGTTTGTGGGAGTTTAATTCCCAATGGAGGGATCGCAGCTTTCTGTCTGGCTTCATTTTGCCATGCATACACACTCACTGTACAGTGTTTGTTTTACTCCCACTCCCCACGCCCACACCCTCCACTGCAGTGCAGCTGAAAATGTGTTCCTCATTTCACGTCCCTTCTCCTGCTTCACTTTCCCTCCTTTCTTTCCATGTGTGATCACTTTGCTTGAAAGAGCTGTCGTTCAATCCGGACGTCACCAAAGACCGATGCTAACTGATGTTGCTTCGGACAGGAACCCTCCAGATATACTCCACACGCTAACAGAACAGCGGCTGCTCCGGCGTTGGCTGTGAGCGACAGATGAAACCTTTCCTTTCCTGCTTTCTTCCTGTTGCTGTATGTTAGCGTTAGCTTTGCCTGAGGAGACGTCTCAGTTGTATCCCCGGAGAAACTCCAGCTGTGTTCTGTTACGAATTGACCCGATGATTCATTTAAAAAAGTTTGGGTCATTGGAGAGATTTAGCATTCTTTAAACCTGCTGTAAGTGATTTTGATTGGTCGTTTGTGCTTTTTTTTTTTACTCATTTGCACAATCAGCAGTGACATTAGCATCACTGTGTTTCTGGCTATGAAGCAGATGACTTTTCCTGCCTTTATTCATGTAAAGTTCTCAATGTCTATTGTTTTGGATTGTTAGACATATCAGAAAATACTTTTTTTAACTAACACAGGCCTGTTTTTAATTGTGAGGGGAACTTTGGGTGTGTTGTTGATTAAATGAGTGATTGAAGAGTCTGTCAATAATGAAAATAGCCGTTCTATTTCATTTCCAGTCCTTGAAACACCTGGTGCTGCAAAACTGTTCTTAATGCAAGCTCCGATTCATAATTCAACGGAACTTTATGATTCAAATGGATATCTATCTCCATCCCAGAATATGCAGAGCTATAAATTGACCAATAACTCGCCACCATGGGGGGAGCTGAGAGCCTCGTGTATAAATAAAATTCATTTAAACTAGTGCTGTCACGCGATTTAAAAAGTTAATCTAATTACAGGATTGGTAATTAATTAATCTAATTAATCATATTTTAATCTCATACCTGATAAAGTCCCCCAAATAAAGAATTTGAGTTCTAGGACATCACAAAATTGTAGTGCATGACTTATCAATAGAAAACACCAAGAAGAGAAGGTTTAAAATCCACATTTTTATTGGTTATGGGTGCTTTATGAATGAAATTCAAAAGAAAAAAGGCCAAGCACATCAGCAAACCAATTAGGCCAGGTGCATTTCTCAAAAATGCGATACAAATACAGTCAAGTAAAATAAAATTCAGAAATAAAATAAGGCTCAATCAAAATGAAATACTAAAGCTGACTCAATACAGCAATTCACAATGAATGGTATAACATGTCTCTAAATAAGGCAACATCAGTGGCAAGCTAATAGTAAGCTAACGTTACAGGAACTGACAACAGATAACTCTGTGTGCTAGACATGTTTTACATTTAAGCGATACATTAGGTTGGAGCTGCTTCGGTGATATGAAAATTTTCTTTTACAAAAGGTACAAATAATAATAATAATAATAATAATAATAATAATAATGGATTGGATTTATATAACACTTTTCTGGACACTTTTCAAAGACGCTTTACATCGGATCCATTATTCATTCACTCCTTATTACAGCGCAGATTGGCAGCGCAGAATCACTGCGTTTTTGTTGATAGTCCCGTCTTTGTTCTTTTTATACATAAACTTTCCGCCCAAAGGTCCGAGTGGGCTTGCGCATTGACTTGCCACTCGCGATTAATTGCGTTAATTTTTATAGCGCATTCATTTGCAGCTTAATTAATTAATCTAATTAACGCATTAAAGTGACGGCCCTAATTTAAAGCTTTTATTCAAACAGAACAGACAAATATGAGCAGGCATCACAAATAAAGCCTGTCGGAGCTGCAGCTCGGTGAACACCCCAGTTCCTGTTTACGATGAGGAACATGACTTTAAAGCTGAAGTATTTCTTGGGTGTGGTGGTAGAAACTCTACAAGGAGACACATTTTTTTCTGGTAGCATCATCATCATCATCATCATCATCATTACGTTCCTCATGCCTTCACATGACGGCTCAGATGGGAGATGATTCCACCTGAAGCAGGAGTTTGCCTTGTGACGCCGCCTCATGCTGCTCTTACATAACACCGATCTGGAAAGGCTGTCCCACGTTTCCATGGCAATGTGGTTTGTTTCCATGGCGACCACACTCAACACGAGAGGAGCGTGGCCGCTCCTACGTATCAGAGGATGGGGGTCTGATGTGGGGGCGCGAGGAGCCGTTGTTGCTGCAGGAATGAGCGGACTTTAGTTGCACAACACACGGTTGTTGTCACACAGCTGGAGTAACGGTGTCAACACTCGTAACCAGGCAACAGCAGCAGGAAGGAAATGAGATGACTCAAACCAGCTGGGTTCAGCGCAGCGTTATTGGGTTTCCTTTGACATGAAGGTCATTAAACCGATGAGGAGCACAGAAATACCACACCGCTATTTTCCTGCAGCTGTAATAAACAGTGACGTTTAATCCAACCTGTCATTAAGGTGTTAACTAGTCTGCTGGGCTCTGTCTGAAAGGATCCTGTTGCACAACTCCTGCTGTTGTGTTGATGCGTTCAAGCTGAGCCTAGGTATCGAGCATAAATCTTTAGATTTCACAACCTAGTTTAAGATATTCCTGATGTTGTTTCCATGGAAACCTGGTTTTAAAGGTAGATGACCGTTCAGCTGTGATGGCTAGTGAAGTTCCACTGTAAGTCCTGCTGAAAGTTATTCAGTTAAAGTGGGCGTATCTATTAAATCAGAGGTTTTCTATATATATATTTAAAAAAAAAAAAAAGTTTTCTGATATAAATAGATAAATTCTTTAATAAACCCCGTAGGGGTAGCACTGAAGGTGCTAGTGTATAAAAGTATTTTGTGTCACATTCAGTATGCCCTCATGCATCAAGGCTTGTGACTTTACCTCATCCCAAAGTTTTGGTGGTGGTTTAATATCTGTATGGGGAGGGTTCGTTAATGTTTAAATTACCCTAAATAATAAGATAAAGAGTTTGTCGCTCTATCGCGGAATTCGTTAATCATGTGTGGTTGCTGGAACACATAAACTGCTAAGAACGAAGGCGCACTGTACATTTCTATTTTTAGTGCAATGGATCTTTTATGGTCCCTAATTGTTGTAGCAACTGTAGTTGAAGCTTTAAACTGTTATTTCCTGTGTTCCTGGACTATTTCATGTTCATCAAACTATTTAGTTGGTCGAGCTGGTGAGACGTTTGTTGTCGTGGTAAATCCCAGCGCCGACCAGCACCAGTGAACAAACGGAGGCTGTTCAGCTCGGCGTGGCGCTGGATTCTTGGGCCTTGTCTGCAGTTGTCATGGTCGTTCTGGCTGAACATTCATATTGATGGGAACTAATGGGCTGCAACACACACACACACACACACAGTCTTTGTTTGGATTCTGCGGTGACTGACCTGTGGAGTTCTTATCCTTACATGAACCAATCAGCTGTTTCTGCCAGAGTTGTCTCTTAATTTTTTGATAATCATAAATAAACTTTTCTAGAGTTATTCCTGGACATGAAATAAATCTTTGTCTCCAGGAATAACTCCAGAACCTGGATATAAACGTCCTCCTTCTGATAACTCCTCTGAACGATAAGCCTCGCGTCCCGTTGTTGTTCTACTTCCTGTCACCCGACCCTGGCCCTGACAGTTGGGTGTCGTCGAGTTCCAGGAAACACAGCGTGGAAATCAATGAGAGGCTCTCTGCGCTGGGGGGAGAGGTCACATGACCCAGACAGGAAGTAGGGCAGAGTGTATTCCATGTCGCTTTGTCAGCAACTTATTTTATCCCACTTCATTATTAATGGATGAACGCCCCCCCCCCCTCTCAACAGGAGCAGGCCAGCCCATGATGAACGGCGAGTCAGGTGCTGGGGTGGTGACGGCCCCCCCTCCCACCACGGCCCCCCACAAGGAGCGCTACTTCGACCGGGTGGACGAGAGCAGCCCGGAGTACCAGAGGGAGAGGAACATGGCCCCCGACCTGCGGCAGGACTTCAACATGATGGAGCAGAGGAAGAGGGTCTCCATGATCCTCCAGAGCCCGGTCAGTGGAGTGCCAGCATACACACACACACACACACACACACACACACACACACACACACACACACACACACACACACACACACAGTCCACTTTGTCTTCGTCACATGATGTTCGTCAACAGAGGGTCTGTCAGCCGCTGGATGCCAGAGAGCAGAGCCGTCAAAGAGCCGTTGTCTGCCTGAGAACCCCTGACATCAGCGTTTATTTGTTAAGATGTCCGCTGTTGACCTCTTCACGACCTCATTGGTCTGTTTGTTAGCTACCCCCCCCCACCGGCTAAAACCATAAAACAGATATCACAGTAAAAACATGAGAATTTATGCGAATTAGCTTCAAACTGGTCTCGCTAAAAGGCTAGCAGGTTGTTACCCTTCTGAAACGTGGGCTAACCTTCGGCTGTGCGCCAGGCCTTCTGCGACGAGCTGGAGACCATGATCCAGGACCAGCTGAAGAAGGGGAAGACCCCCACCAGCCTGTTGGCCCTGCAGCAGATCGCCGACTTCATGACCACCAGCATGCCATCCATGTACCCGGCGGCGCCGCAGGGAGGCATGGCGGCGCTCAATATGAGTAAGCAGAGAGGGGGAACGGGTTACTTTCAAGTGGGAGGTGCAGCGGAAGTCCCAGCGAGAGGGTTGGGTCTGTAAAAGAATCTGTCTCCGTCTCAGGTTTGGGAATGGTGACCCCCGTGAACGACCTGCGCGGATCGGACTCTATCTCCTACGATAAAGGAGAGAAGCTGCTCCGCTGCAAGCTGGCCGCCTTTTACCGCGTGGCCGACTTGTTCGGATGGTCGCAGCTGATCTACAACCACCTGACGGTAAGACGACGCGTTTTAAAGACACTCACTAACCCGGTTAACGGAACAGCCAGCAGCCAATAGCGATAGATCTACAGAAACACACCTGTGTGCAGGTAAACCTAGTTCAGGGAGACGCAACGTCAGTTAAATGAACTCGTCTCCAGGTTAAACTGTAGATAAACGTTCAGTTCTGTACTGAACTTTATTAATTAATGTTTTTTAATAATATTTGGTTAATAAGAATCTATTTTAAGTTGACAAACAATTAAATTTTATTTTTTAATATCATACAGAAAAAAACGTCTCATTCTCGTCTTCAGCTCCTTCTTCCTCATTGTGGGTCACGGGGGTTGCTACGGGCTAATAACATGATATTATGTTTTATTCAGATTTATTGTACAGTAACATGATATAATGTGATTTTTATGATTCCAGTATTTGTGTAAAGACGTAAAGTGGAGAAAAATGACATGAACTTTTTATTTTTCTGTGTTGTTTCTATATTTGAAAATCGACGTCTAATCGAGAACATCATATGCCGATGTTTACCTGTATTCTCCTTTTACGAGATCAAATGGGAATGTCTTTTTTCTTTCAGGTTAGGGTGAACTCGGAGCAGGATCGCTTCCTAATTGTCCCCATGGGGCTCCTGTACAGTGAAGTCACCGCCTCCAGTCTGGTGAGTGTATTCCTCGTAGAACTTCCTGTTTTTCTTTTGATCGGCTGAAACGAGCCGTAGAAACACGACTGACTCCTGCCTCCCTCCCCAGGTGAAGATCAACCTCCAGGGGGAGATCGTGGACCGGGGCAGCACCAACCTCGGGATCAACCAGGCCGGCTTCACGCTCCATTCTGCCATCTACGCCGCGCGGCCCGACGTCCAGTGTATCGTTCACATTCACACACACGCCGGCGCTGCGGTGAGCGACAGCACAGACAACACACACACACACACACACACACACACACACACACACATACAAACATACCATGATCTCTCATCATGCGCCGCGTTGTCGTGTTTGATGAGTTGCAGGTGTCGGCCATGAAATGTGGGCTGCTGCCCATCTCTCCTGAGGCGCTGTCTCTGGGCGAGGTGAGGTACCACGACTACCAAGGCATCCTGCTGGACATGAAAGAAGGTCCCATCGTTCAGAAGAACCTGGGGCCCAGCAGCAAGGTAGCGTCCTGAGGACGAGTCGTCATGTCCTCCTTTATTTGACGTGATCTGAAGGTGTTTGTTGTCATCCCAGGTGCTCATCCTGAGGAACCACGGCCTGGTGTCCGTTGGAGAAACGGTAGAGGAAGCTTTCTATTACATCCACAACCTGGTGACCGCCTGTGAGATCCAGGTAGGACGTCTCCGTGGGATCAGCAGCGAGCTCTGCGCTCTATTCACGTCAGACGTCCTGTTGTCGTTTACGTTCCTCTTCATTCTGGATCTTTTCACCCCCCACCCCCCCACTCCAAATTATTCCAGGTGCGAACGCTGGCCAGCGCTGGAGGCCCAGATAATCTGGTGATGCTTGACCCTGAGAAATATAAGGCCCGCCCACGGGTCCCTGCGCCGCCTAGTGATGGCGCCTCCACGCATCCCAAATGGCAAACAGGGGAGCAGGAGTTTGAGGCTCTCATGAGGATGCTCGACAATTTGGTGAGAGCTACAAGAAGCGCCGGGGTAAAAGCATCTGTCGCACATCTGCTGCTATTTGAACCACATGCTAACGGCCGTTTCCCCCCCCTGTCGCGCAGGGCTACCGGACGGGCTACCCTTACCGCTGCCCCGCCTTACGAGACAAAGGTAAAAAGTACAGTGATGTGGAGATCGCTTCCTCTGCCCACGGTGGTTACTCGTACGGCGAGGACAGCGACTCCGGCGCCCGCTCCCCTCTGAAACACAGCTTCCAGCGCGGCCAGCGAGACAAGACCCGCTGGGTCAACGCTGGCGGTCGCCCCGACGAGCCCTACGAGGACGGGCCCGACGGCAGCAGCCCCAAGTCCAAGCCTAAGGTGTGGACGAACATAACACACGATCAAGTCAAACCCTTGCTGCAGTCTCTCTCGTCTGGTGTCTGCGTGCCAAGCTGTATAACCAACTGCTTGGTCTGTGCCTACCTTACTGTTCATAGTATAGATTTACTGCTACTTGTTGTGTGACGGGCAGGCGGTCGGCATCCTGACGGTCTGGAGACCGCCCCGGGCAAACGACTCCATTCACGAGTTAGGGTAACTTTCCTAACACGGTTACCTCTTCAGCGCTAACTGCCGTCCCTTCTGGGCTCCCGATGCGTCAGGATGCCGGGGCCGGCTGCCCACACCTGCATGCCCCACTCGCATGCGTGGTTGTGAAATGCATTGTTGGTTGGTTTTTAACGTTTTTCCCAGAGGAGTGAGCAGCAGGGGTGTGGCACAACTCTGCCGACGGACAGGTGAACGTGGCAATGACGCGGTGACGCCGCCGCCAAGCCCTCCCCAAGTCGTCTTTGCATTATAAAAGTCAGCTTAGCGCAGGGGTGGGCAAACTTTTTGACCAGTGGGCCACACAGGAAGGCCAGCTGGAGCATTTATTTGACATGTAAAAACCAGGATATAAAAGTTTTTGGCCGATATCAGGCAGCGAAGTTTAAATATGCAAGAATTATTGCAAAAAATATTTTACAACTGCGTTTATGTCATAATTAAAGTTAAACAAGATTGCCAGGCCGGATTACAAAGCCAAACGGGCCGTATGTGGCCCGCGGGCCACTGTTTGCCCATTCCTGGCTTCATGTGAGTCAATGAAGAGGATAAATGTGTGCGTTCTTTTGTCAGCTCCTCACAAAGCATATTAATAATATAGAAAAGGAGGTGGCATGTGTGGGAAGTGATGACGACGGCAGATTTATTCACGTTATTCATCAGAAAAATGATTCTTCCCCAGGAATGATTTTTTTTTCCTGACATCCTGATTCCTGTGTCTGCACCTTTTAGATGTCCCCGGTTTTTATTTTTATCCTCTAGCTTCCTGTTTCAGCGTTTTTAAAAAAAATGCTTTTCCTGCATGTTCAGATTTGCTAAAGAAAAAAACCAACAACCGTGAAATTTGACTTGACTTTTTTTTTTAAATGAAATATCTCCTGTTGGGAAAGTAGGAAGTGTTGTGTTTGAGGCTCTTTCTCAGTGAGTATATCGTGTTCACATGTCCATCTCATGACCTCATTCAGAAGCTGTTCTCATCCAGCCTCCTGCTGGTAGCTGATCAGGCTGAGCGTAAAAAAGGCGGGAATGAAACCCATGAGCTTAAGCTTTGCTGCGAATGACATGAAGCCACTTAGCGGTGACTAAATACTGTGCATGAGCGCTGCTGATGTGATTTGTGTTTCCGCCGCTGGCTGGAAAAAGGATCCAGGCCTCCTCCTCTTCCTCCTTTTGGCTCCGCTGAGCATTACCAGGTTCACGCAAAACACAGGAAGTAGACCGGACGGCGAATGTTTCCACCCGCAGAGGACGGAGGGATTCGTACGCGCTAACATTAGCGCCTAGCGTTGTGTCCATCCAGTGTGTGTGTGTGTGTGTTTGTGTGTGTGTGTGTGTGTGTGTGACTCTTATCTCTGTCATCCTTGTTGTTGTGTATCAGCCTGGAAATGACTGGTGACGCCAGCTCACCCCTCACTGCCACTCGCTTCGTAAGCCAGAATCAGCATCTCATTGGCCACCCATCCCTCACCTGTCCCCGCCCACCCAATCCACCCCACCCCCCACCCCCACCCTTCGTCACCATTTCTCGCCTCCTGTGATGTTTTTAGTTGATGTCCGGCTTCTTCTGTTTCTTTGGGACTGACAGTACATCAATGATGATGACATGATTTCCATCTTACGTGCTAAAATTAGCGAATCAGCTTTATGTCTGTCTATCAATCACAAGATCAATTGATGCACATATTAATCAGGGATGGGCACATCCACAAAAATAAAAGTGGTAATCGATCGATATTCCGGAGTTCCACCGGGGAACGATATGATCGGGTCTCGGTGTTTCAGTAGAACCTGGAGATACGGGGGGAATCCATTTCGTTAGTCAAACAACATGTAAACCTTTAAAATGATTAAAATCAGTTTAACCAGATGCAGCCTTGTAAAAAAGGCCCCTAAATTATTATTTTTATTATTATTATTATTATTATTATGTTTTTTACAACCATTCGACATGCAGATTTTACTTGTGTATAATTATTTATCTGTAAATGTATATTTGAGGATCGAACATCAAGAAATTTTTTTTTTTTTAAATTTCATATACATACAAATTAAGAATGAACAATTAAAGAAACATTAACGTGAACAACGAACAAAATTAGATGCACGAGCGCTAAAAATTGAAAGTTGTCTTTACAGATTCTTCTTCTTAGCTATTGTCTACTGTCAGATGATGCATGTAATGACGTCCACCAGTCTGTTTCGAGTAGAAGTCATCATTGGTTCACGTTTTACATTCAAGACCTTTTACAGCCATCCAGCTGCCCTTTCAGTTCAGCATGATTCCCGTTTTGTGAAGCCTGCACAGTAGATTTTTTTTTTTCTGCTTGGGTCTGTGTGGCGTTAGTTGCTTTTGTTGTTTTAAATATTTCACTTGATGTTTCCAGTGGACAAAGGAGGACGGAGTCCGCCAGGCTGCAGTAGCCAATCAGTTCATCCCCATGAACACCAATCCAAAAGACGTCCTGGAAATGAGGAACAAGGTGCCGCCCTCCTCCCGCCTTAAACGCTTCTGTAAAATCCGCCGCGCCGCCGCTTGTTCATCCGGATTTTACGACTCGCCTTGTTGTCGTTCCGCAGATCCGGGAGCAGAACCTGCAGGACATCAAGACGGCGGGACCCCAGTCCCAGCTGCTGTGTGCCAGCACCGTGGTGGAGCGCTCCTTCACCCAGGTCAGTGAGCCGAACACCGAACCCTCACTGTCGCCAGCGCCGTCCCGACCTGGAGATGAACGTTCTCTGATACCGACCGTTAGTTTGGACCTTAAATCTGTTTAAAAGCATGAAAAACGGCATCAAATGTATTCAGTCCAGGTCTGGACTCTTCCCTGAAACGCTGCCAGCTGTGAGCGTTACGTAAAGTAGTTCAGATCGGTTCCGATCAAACCCATTGATTGTCTGAATGAATGAATGTTCTAAAGGAGTGACTTCACCACGTGTGTCCCTGAGCCGTGGGTGACTCTGTTCTGTCACGTTATTCTTTGACCACAGAGGTCGACGGTCTGGCAGGTGAGTGCGTTTGGGCGGGGTCATCGAGCCAGCGCAAGTCGTCTCCATTCAGTCATGTGTTTGCTTTAATTTAGCGCCTCACAGCTGATGCTTCTATCCATCGCTGCTCTGGCAGAGTGCATCCGGCTGTGGTCTAAAGCAGTGGTCCCCAACCCATGGGCCGTGGACCGGTACCGGTCTGTGGGTCAGTCGGTACCGGGTCACACAGAAAGATTTCAAAACTTACATTATTTCTGTTTTCTTTCTGATCTGGTTCTGAAAGATGTTTAGTTTTAAATGAGTGTATTCTCTCCTCCACATCTGTCTGAGTCGCTCTTCACGCTTGTGGAGATGCTTGCCTCGGTCACATGACTACCTTCTTAAAGGGGCTGCTCCGGTCGCTAACACAGAATACATTACCGCTAAACTGAAACTCCCAGGCTAGCAGAAACAGCAAGAAACACACGTTGGTGTGACGTTACGAGGACGCTGCTAATAAAGTTGATACAAACTGGATTCAACTTTATTATTAGAGTTAGAAAAAAACGTCTTTTTAGCTGGTAGTATTGTTTTATTTTATTTATCCACCACACCTTAAAGGACTGTCCTTGAAAATACTGTCTGACGTTAAACCGGTCCATGGAGAAAAAGGTTGGGGACCGCTGATGTAATACCCCTATGTTTCATTTCTGTGCATGCCCTCTTCACTCCAAAGAACTCCAGGTAGAAAACTGATTGGATGAACTTTAGAGTCTAGTTTGCATGGCGATGATTTTCTGGTTTACAGATTCCCTCTTGACATTTTAACACCACCAGGAACTCAGCAGAGTAAGAGTTAAATTTAATCCCAGTCAGAACTGGACCGAGTGAACCGGACTCAAACAACGCTGCATGAAGCTTCCTGCAGCCCAACTCCCCCCAGATTCATTTGTTTTTGCATGCATGTGTGTGTGTGTGTGCGTGTGCGTGTGCGTGCATGCAGAGGTGGAAAGTAATGAATCTAAACCAAACTAATCTGCTTTTAATCATAAATAATGGTTCCAATGTTTCGTTAAATGATGCAGCTGCATTTTTCAAACAGCAGAAAAATGCAGCGTCAAACTGACCTTTCCACCTTTGAGTGCCGGTGATCTTTCTGATTGGACTGTGCTGGTGTGTTGAGCCGGGTCACGCCCCCCCCTCACTGGATTTACTATTGCAGGACGCCCCTCTGTCTGACTGTACAGACACTATTGATGGCCTCGATGTGTCCGAGGGGTCCTATAGTCCTGCTAGATCAATTAGAAAGGTATTTGTGCTCCAGTCTTGTCCTCCACCTCATTCTCTAGTCATTCCTGTTGTGTATCTGGTCCTATGTAGACGAGTCAGTGCTGGGGGCCATTCTGTTGTCATGTTTGTAAAGTCATGTGACCTATCGGTCCGTTTCACCTCTTCATTCTCTCTAAAGGCTTGTTGTGAACCTCCAGGTGAAACCTCAAAGAAGCAGAATCTGCTCCAGATGTTACTGTTGTGGGCAACAGAGATAGTCGCTAAGCAGAAGTGGTTGTTAGGTTTATTATCCAAAGTGAAATAAAGAATAAAGTGAAGCTGATTACAGTCAAGACTGTTCCCTCGACTGTAATCCGTCACTTCTCATCATTTTGGAATGGGCTGAAAGCAACAAGTAAAGGTTCTAGCCAAGTTTAAGACGTAATAATGATTATTATTCAACATATAAATCAGTCGTTGTAATTGGTTGACCCAGCTTTGTGATGCTCGTCCCCTCTTGCCTTCTTGTGTGTGTCCTGCAGGGGGAGCTAGTGACCGCATCCAAGGCCATCATAGAGAAGGAGTACCAGCCCAGGGTCATCGTCAGCATGCAGGGTCCCAACCCCTTCACCAAACTCACCGACCAGGAGCTGGAGGAGTACCGCAAGGAGGTGGAGCTGAAACAGAGAGGGGTCGAAGGTAACGGCCGGAGAAACTGAGCGTGGAAAAGAACGAGCGTCCGACATTCACGTCCGTCTCTGTGACGGTTTCTGTCGGAGTTTCTAACTGCAGAACTTCCATTATTTCTGTTTTCTGTCTGATGTGATTCAGAACCATGTTTAGTTTTAAATGAGTGGATTCTCTCCTCCACATCTGTCTACGAGTCACTCTTGACGCTTGTGGAGATGCTTGCCTCGGTCACATGACTACCGTCTTAAAGGGGCCGCTCCGGCCGCTAACACAGAATACATTACCGCTAAACTGAAACGCCCAGGCTAGCAGAACCAACAAGAAACAAACGTTGGTGTGACGTCACGAGGACACTGCTAATAAAGTTGATACAAACTGGATTCAACTTTATTATGATATTTCGATTAAAAAAAATTTTTACGCTGATGATATCGTTTAATTTTGTAGTATTTATCGCCAGACCTGAAAGGACGGTCTGTGAAAATGTTTTCTAAAGTTAAACCGATCCGTGACACAAAAAAAGTTTTTGATCTTTCTTTCATTCATTCATTTATTCATCCGTTCGTAGCTTCAAAAGTTTAAAATATTCTTGTGGAGGTAAAAAACAAAACAGAATCTTGGAATGTTGCAAAAACTTCAAGGACCTCAGACGGGTCAAACTGTGTTTCTGTCTCCACACACACACACACACACACACACACACACACACACACACACACACACACACACACACCAGACACTACCGGGACGGGATCCGTATCCAGCCCCCCCTGTCCTGCGCTGAGGGATGAAGCCCCCGCCTCCAGACCTCTTCGCTCTTCAACCGCCCCCCCCGGCTGTGACGAAGCCCCGCCCCCTGCTGCATCAACTCCCACTCTGGGTTCCAGCAGGACGGAACCGGCAGTTTCCGCCGAGGCCATAACTGACGAGGTTTTTTCGGGGGGAGACGAGGATTGCTCGGCTTTAGACTCCCCCCATAAAGAGTTCCACTGCGCTGTGCTGAGGGCCCTCAGCAAGGACCCCCCGGCTGCAGACGATCAGGCCCCAGGTACCCCAGATGAGGCGGAGTCCTGTCCTGTAACTTCCCCCCCGCCCCCCATGCTCAGCTAAATACCACTGAAATGGGTGGTTTGGGATCTCTGCCTGCTGTGTCCTTTCCTTCCTTGGGGGGGGGGGGGTCTGCTGCCGTTGTTTGATCTTGCAACCCCCCGAACCTGCAATCCAAACTGAAGCCTTCCCCCCCCGTCCCGTCTCTGATGTCTCCTCCAAAGGCATCCGAGCTCTGGGAGGCCACGCCCTATGTGCATTTTGATTGGCCGAGCAGAGAGAATCTGAGGGGGGCGAAATCTCATTTTCTGATTTCAAACCCCGCCCCCTCCCGGTTTTGCTTCTGCGATGGCGTGCGGTGCTAACGCTAGAGGAAGCTGTCAACCAATCAGAGTTTCTGTGTGGACTGGCCCCTCCTCCTCTTCCTGCTCACCTGTCCTGGATTGGTCCCTGTTGGTTTCCACTTCCCTCCTCTTCCTCTGATTGGTTCCAATCAGCTGATAGTGTTTCAGGGTCATTGGGGGGGTATCAAGTTGATTTGGGGAATCGTTTAGAAGCTTTTGCTGTTGGCTCCTCCCATTTTGTTTTTGTTTTTTTGTTGTTTTGACCTCCCCTTTTTTGGTAGCATCATTTTGTTGTTGTTGTTGTTGACATTGTGATTTGAAACCGCTGCTGTGTTCGCTGCTTTCCTCATGCGTTGGTTCTTCCTGTTCCTGTTTCCCTCCAGATGTGGGCGGGCTACCAGAGCCGGAGGAGGAGGAGCCTAAAGGCCAGAAACCCACCGCCACACCCCCCAGCACCCCAGTTCGAGCAGAGGAAGGTAGGTTCACACGGGGTCACGTCTCTCTCGACTTTTTCTGGCCTCCACGGGAGGGGTGGGAGGGGGCTGCAGAGCCCCGCCCCACCTAGCCCCGCCCACCTGCCTGTCTGTTTTTGTGGTGGTCTTTAACAGTCCGACTGTTGGTGCTGTGCTGTCTGTCGTAATAACAGGCCAAGAGGCGTGGCGGTCCGAAGGCGTGTCCTGACGACCCCGCGCTGACCTCTGTTTGACCTCTTGGTCTTTATTACTATTGGATTACACCCCTCTAGACCCAGTCCTAAAGAAGTTTAGAACCGGACTGGCTTTACTCCAGTCTGAGTGAGGAAGAGGAGTAGCTTTGATGGCAGGTGTAATCTAATAATCTAAAACACGTCTGTCTGTGCGGTTCGTACAAACTCGACCCGTCACCTCCATCCTCCATCTTTTTTGGGGTTACTAAGAATGGACCATCCATTCTTTTTTTAATCTCCTCTGGTGTTTTTTTTCTCTCTATTTCACGTTTTAATTTCTTTAATTTAACTCTGTGCCTGTGGTTTGATCTGCATAGACATTTGTTTCTACTTGTGCTTTTTTTCTTCTTTTGTGGCTGCGATTACAATCAGGAGATGGAAATACAAAAGAGTACCTGTTGCCATAGTAAGTATGTCCTGCTCCACCTCCTCACCCCCAACACCCCCACCACCACCACCACGCCTCACCCTCCATTCCATGTGTTTGGTCGTCCTCCTCTCGGCATGGCTTGACTCGGCTGTCCTGTGGTCTGAACTAACCCCCCGTTGTGGGTCTGAGCCCATTGGGTGTGGGTGTAGGGTGGTGGGGGGGGGTGCTTCAGATCTTCTTCCTCCAACTCTTTAAATCAGGGGTGTCAGCATCAGCCACATCAGCATAACAGCTGTCCTCAAAGGGCCAGATGTAACTAATAAATGTAACTCCATGTAATGTAAAATCAATGTAACTACTCCTTAATGTTAAATAACTGAATTTATTTATTTATTTATTTTTTTATTTTTTTTTTATTACTTATTCAAGTTACAAACATTACAGTTAAACAGAAAAAAGCATTTTAGTTTGTTTCTCTGTTCTAATATAAATCCTTTTGTCAGGTTGTTAAACCCACAGAACTCCATCAAGTAGCTTTTGGTCAAAGCACGCTTTTGACCTATTTGTATTTAGACACTCTGACCTTTTTATTCATTCATTTTATAATTATTTTATTTACTGCTGAGTTATGTATTAATTATTATTTAGTTTTTATTATTATTGTCATTTTTTTATTATTTATTTATTATTTATTTTTAGACACTCTGACCGTTTTATTTTAATTTATGTGTTATTGTTAATATTATTTATTTTTAGACACTGACCCTTTACGCTCTGGTGGGCCACGTTTGGCCCCCGGGCCTTGAGTTTAACACATGTGCACTAGATACAAACATCTGAAATGAGTGTTCCTCTCAGGCCTGGTCCTGTAATTAATACCCAAACGATCTGCTCGGAGCAGAAGGGGAAGATGTTCTTTGAGTAAACCCCCCCACCCCAGCGCCCCCCACCCCTGCAGACCTTCATGTTGATAACCTCTCTGCTTCCTGCCGGTTGTTCTCCGACTAACCAACCCTCTCGCTCGTGAGCACATCCTGTCAACGCTGTGACGTGTTGTTGTTGAGACGTCGGGTAACCTCCTGAATGTGGTTTGTCTTCCAGACGAGGTGTTTACCAGGTAGACCGGCGCGTGATCTGAGCGTGAAGCTTTAGCTTGAATGTGGGCGGAGCTCCAGTGCTTGGCTTGATCTCTTGATGATGTTAGCGCCTGAGATGTGAAGGATGACTGCTGTGTTGTCTGTGCCCTGACAAAAGGCTAATCCTGCTAGCCTGTAGCATGTGAACACAGCTGTAATTAGCCTGCATCCGACTCACCTGTGTGAGCTTCTAACGCCAAGATGTCGCTGTTGCAGCTAACTACATTAGCAGGGTGTGCTAATGGTTGTAGCTTAGGTTAGCGCAGACGAGAACACGCTGGAATGTTAGCAGAGAGTTGAGTTTAAAAAATGTGAGTGGTTTGATTTAAACCAATTAATACCATTAAAATACAAAATCATCAATAAGTGGAACTGGTTTCACGTCCTGTGTGGTTCTTCTGATTTTTCGTTTGTCTTTTTTATTTGTGCACAGGCTGAAAATGATCCCAGGAACGACTCTGGTTAAGATTTACCTGTTTAAATGAAGGTAAAGCTAAAACCAGGAGTGGGTTAGAGAGGAACAAGAGGTTAGGGTAGATGAGAGGGGGAGATCCGATAGAAGTTTGACAGTTCACCCGTCGTGTGATTGGTTGTGAGCTGATCCATCCGTTTTGTCTGTGATCGATTACCCTCTCCTCCCTCCCTCCACCAGAGACTCAGCCAGAACCAACCGATAAGGACGAGAGCGACGCAGCCACCCTGAGACAAACCCTTCCAGATCTAACGCCCGACGACCCCTCAGATGCTCCAGCGCTACCCGCTGAAGACTCCGCCCCCACAGACGCCGCCGCCGCCACGGACGCAGCCGAGGCGGACGAACCCGCCGACGCCGGAGAGCAGGAGGGGGAGGAGTCTCCCAGCAAATCCCCCTCCAAAAAGAAAAAGAAGTTCCGTACTCCCTCCTTCCTGAAGAAAAACAAGAAAAAGGCGGAGTCCTAGACTCCGCCTCTTTCTTCCCAGTCTGTCGTCACCGCTTTTTTCGAGCGAAGCCGCCGCCGTTACAGACCGTCACACTTCCTGTTGGTTTAAGATCGTTTGTCGCTGGCTTATTTAACCCGCTTGTCCTCGTTAGCGTGTGCCGTTTTTGTACACATGTAAAAATGACTGATGAAGGTTTTTGTAGTTGTGAGCGTGTGACCCGCGTCACGCCCGATCAACATTTTTAGGGTCCTCATGTAAAGAACGAGTGTTGCTGAACTGTTGTAACCACTAGAATGTACTTGGGATGGGGGGGGGGGTCACGGGTGGAAACGCAGTCATAAAGTCCACGGAACGTTTCCACGATGCACATTTATGATGATGATGATCTTCCACAAACAATCACATCTAGCTTATTAATTGGCTTTTTTCCCCCTATTTTTTGAGCTTTTTTTCAGCGCCTTTAAAATTAAAATTAGTTGCAATTCGGTTTGATTTCCAATTAATTTGCAGCAAACGTTTTGAAACAGGAACTGTTGATCTTGGTTTTATCAGAAAAATCCCACAAAGTGTTTGCAGATGTTGTGTTTGTCAGGATTCTCAAAGGGTTAATGACATGTTTGCTTTGAAGGAATGTTTTTTAAAAAGTTTTGTTTTCATTTATGCTAATAATGTTAGCCTTTTTAGCTTCAACCCATGAAAGGGTTGAAGTCTCGTGTCTGTTTTTTGATTTTGTTAAGTCAGTTTTGTTGAAGTCAGGCTCCGCCCTCTGACGTCCTCTTGTAAACCTCTGTCTAAGGGATCCGTGTGTGTGTGTGCACGCGCTCGTGTGTGATTACCTTCAGGTTGCTTCCTCCACACGTTTAACATGTTTTCCCACTGCGTGTGTGTGTGTGTGTGAGAGAAAGGTTTTACACCCACACACCTGAGTGAAGGTGAGCTAAGGCCAAACTAACGGGACACATTGTGTGAATGCTCATTGGCCAGGCGTCTGTCTACATTTATACATATAGATATATGTAACATCTGCATGTGGAGAGTTGTTAGCGTGTACTACCCTTTATATGAATGTAACCCTTTATTTGACTTCGGTGTATCTAACAATACTGGAACCTTCTAGTCCTGCTTTCATTCGAGCCATATGTTGATTTTTACTCACTGCTCTACTGGTTTTTATTCTGACCTGCTTCCAGTGTAAATGTCATCCACAGCGTTAATAGCCCCGCCTTTTATTGTGGTTCTTCTTTTACAACCATGAATAAAAACACTACTAGTCACTGTTGTCATCTGTGGAATTCATAAGCATGAGCAGCAAAGACTGAAGCAAGGCATCCTGAAGACCAGATTTCTCTGGTGTAAAGACTAATTTCACAACAGTTTAAACTACAACTAATTTTTGGATGTATTTTTGTTTTAAATTGCAAAAAAACAGTAAATGCTGGTTTTGAATGAGATTAGACGTGTGTAGCTGCTGCAAACCTGAGGATTCAGAACAGTCTGGGAACATTAAATGAATAAATTGAGAGACTTGTCTGAGCAGATATTGAAAAGTAAGACATGTGACGGTCCAATAACGGTCAGAAACAGATCTTTCCAAGACTAAACTTTATTGAAAGAATAAAATCAACACGAATACCAGCAGACCGTCACCGGCCCCGCATCACTCATGCAAAGGAAATGACAGTTAAAAACATGTTAAAAGTGTAGGACTGCTGCCCCAGTCCACTATATTGTCTTTGAGGGAAGTAAATACAAGCCTGGAATAAACACAGTATTTTTCACACTATAAGGTGCATTGGACTATAAGGCGTACCTTTTTCATATATAAAGTACACTGGATTATAAGGCACTCCGTTTTGAGAAAATTAAAGGCTTTTAAGTGTGCATTATAGTGCAGAAAATACTGTACAAGGACTACAAAGGGGCACAATAACCCACCAAACAAAATGGAACAATAAAACTATGAAAACAAAACAGCAGTGGCAATCTGTCTATAATCAAAGAAAGCAGGTTAAGATAAATGAATTTATTCACAAAAGAAATTGGCTTTTTACCTCCTCTGGAATAACCCTTTCCAGGAATCCACCTGTGTGAGTGGGAGGGAAGCCACTGAACAAAACCTGACGTGTGACAAAGACATTTAAGAAAACATACAAAGAACATTGACATAAAAAAAAGAAGATAACCTCCTCAGCATGTGCAGAAATCAGAAAGGAAGCGAGGTAACAGCTTTTACCAATTCCTGGCTGATTGATGGGAGGAGCTCATTGGAACCACCACAAACCCCTGGGCCTTGAGTTTGACACGTGTCATAGTAGGTCGACCACGATGTCACTGTAGGGACAGCACATGCAGACACACATTCTACAGCGGCCAGATATTATTGTGACCATGAGAGCATGAAATATAACGGTTTGCTAACTCTAGAGTCAACAGTGACGTAAGAAATTGTGCTATTTCTGACCAGAAACTTTAGTCATTAATTTGAAATTGTCAAAAAAGTATAGACTTTTTTTTTTTTACTTTAACCTTGGTTATGTAGGTAGTAGCAGGTAGTAAAAAGAAGGTTTTGTGTGAAGCGTGAACTGTTCTGGTAGTCGTCCTCGTCCTCTCACCAGAGCAGCACGGCGGCGCAGCGGTAACGCTGTGGCCTCACAGCCAGGAGGTCTGGGGTTCAAACCCCACTGAGGGCCTCTCTGTGAGGAGTTTGCATGTTCTCCACGTGTCTGGTGGCTCCAAAAACATGCGCATAGTTCAAGTTAAAATGAGGATAGGTGTGAAGGAGGGTGTGAGGACACACCTGGGGGGTCATTGTAGTGGGAATTGGTTCTAAACCTGGTTACACAAACATTTTGGTCAGTTCCTCCACCTGTGAACCCATAAATACAAGTTCCAAACCAGATCCAGCAGCTGAAGGTTTAGCTCAGAGAGATGAGAGGAGGAACTCAGACCTGAGGTTATGGGTTCAAATCCCACCCCTCCCTTCATTTTTCTGGATGTTTCCTGAACGACGAAGACAAATACGCCCGGAGAAAAGGTGTGAGCGTGAAGGAATCGGTAGCGTGGTGGGTTAGCCCGTAACCATTTGAGCCCCCGGTGTCACATTCAAGTCCCAACCCAGCGCTGCAGGTTCTGGATCAAAACTGTGTCTCGCAGTAACGAGGCCCGGGGGGGGCCGTGTCCCCTCCGCGTTGTGTGGACTATAGAAAGAGAGGGTTATGGAGCCCTGGGCCAGAACCGGCTGACCTTTTACTGCTGTCATGAACAATAATTTAATTTAGGGGGGTGGTGAGATGCTGCCGCCAGGCGAAGAACGTTTGGATGAGGTCAGGTTTGTAGGAAATAACAGCAAAAAAGGTAGAATCACATTTTTGGGAAGAAGAACCTGTGATATGATAAACAGAAAAAACCCTGCTGATATTTTACCATCATGACCATGAAGTAACATCTACTAGTTAACTGAATGAACAGGATGGAGACACTATTGATGAAATAGATAAGAACCTCTCTGGGATCTACAGAGAGAAAGGCCTTGGACGTTAACTTCCTGTTGGACGTTAACTTCCTGTTGGACATTAACTTCCTGTTGGACGTTAACTTCCTGTTGGACGTTAACTTCCTGTTGGACGTTAACTTCCTGTTGGACATTAACTTCCTGTTGGACATTAACTTCCTGTTGGACGTTAACTTCCTGTTGGACATTAACTTCCTGTTGGACGTTAACTTCCTGTTGGACTGACCGACCCTTCTGTCGGGTCCAGGAGGCTCATAGTTCTGTCTGCAGCTCTCATCAACTTCACAAAGCAAACAAGAAACCCAACTAAGTGATACTGGGGGGTCTTCTTCTGCTACTGTTCAGGGGTTTGTACCAAATGTGGAGGCGGGCCCATTCCGGCCCGCGGGCCTTAGTTTGGGGACCGCTGCTCTACATGATCCACCAGTTCCAGGATGGATCACTGTTACGACCCAGCTTGTTAAAAAGAGTCGTAACAAGAAGAAACCGATGTTAAAGGGTTAACGTAAAAATATTTAATAAACCAGATTATTTTAATCCCTGGACGGGGTAAAGGTTTTCAAGATTAACTAAAGGGCCAAAGGATGCTGCTCAAACAAAGGAATAGAACCACAAGAGGACCGCTGGAGTCCTCTGGAAATTACAAGTAAAGTGAAAACAAAACCCACAAAGTAATCTGATTACAGTTGTACTAAAAAAGTACTGAGCACCCCCCCACTCCTAACACTAACACAATCCAGTGCCTGCCTGCAATCCACAGTGACTAACTCGGCCCACTCTTCACAATGTGGTCACAAGTTTGGTTCAAACATCTCATCTCCAGGAGCAAACGAGGCAGATTGTCTGTGAGGAAACAGCCCCCCCCCCCCCAGGTCTGAACAGCTGAAGACGATTTGAGGACTCCCGCTCTGATTGAGGAGAACACTCTGCACCAATCAGGAGCCGGGGATGGAACAGGTGGAGTGGGCGGAGCCAGGACTGAAGGCTGGTGAAGCGTTGAGAGGAGGGAACCAAACAGACATGGATGACCTTTCAAAAAGTAAAATAATAAATAAATAAATAAATAAATAAATACATGTAAATCACAAGAGTTGTGTTCTTTCTCGTGGCTCTTATCTGCAATTTAACCTGAGTCCATTCAACTGACATAAATATAAATACAAAAACCTATGGAACACAGACAAAACAAAACTTCCTTCATACATCACGTCTTGTGACTCTGACCCCCACCTGGTTTAAACCCCCTGCTCTCAGCGTCCACCTTCCTGTCATCCATTTCTGAGATGGGGGGGTAACTAAATCCACGCTCCGCTCTGACTGCTGACAAACAATGAAACCGAAGCCTTGTTGTTGTGATGCATTCACTTCCGCTACCGTTGCATTGTGGGGAATGTAGTGTTGGTGCGCGGAAAACACCAGCGGGCGGTTGCGGCTTGCGGGCCGGTTCTAGTAGTAATTAAAATTTATCCCGCGGGCCATAAATAATTCCTCACGGGGCCACATCTGTCCCGCGGGCCGTGACTTTGACATATGCAATGTAAGGTGCGTCCTGCTATTTCCTGGTGAATACACTGAAGAAAACAAACACATTTACAGTTTTTATTTTTATTTTTTTTTAAATTTTAGATAAATGTTTTTCCATCAGCGTCGATGAAACATTTGAAAATCAACGAATTCTAAATACTTAAATAATCCGGGGGTGAGAAACAAGTCAGACCACATTCATGCGTCCGCGTGCACGAGGAGACGCGTCATCCCTGTGAGTGCGCGCGCGTGCGCATGATCACCATCATGGGGGGGGGGGCGCCCTTCTTCATCATCATCATCATCCTCATCACGCAGGCGTGGGAGGGGTCCACCCCCGACTCCAGTTCAGTTTCCAGTTTGGAAACAATAAACTGGTTTAACACCCCCACCCACCGACACACACACACACACACACGCACACACACACACACACACACACACGCACGCACGCACGCACACACACACACACACACACACACACACACCCAGAGGATCTCTCCTCCCTCCCTCCGATTCCTCACATTTCTCGTGGAAGTTGGAGCGAACAGGTGCGTGACTCTCTTCTCCTGTCTTATCTGCGGGGCTCTCTTTAAGTGAAAGTATTGATTATTGATTTCCGGTATCGGCTGGACTCAAACCGATTCCCACAGGTGGTATTTTTGGTGTTTTCAGCCTCTCACCTTTTTCTCTGAGATGAACGCGTGGACGTGATTTTCTAGGCTGGAACTCCTGCCGGTGGGGACGCGGGGATTTGCGCGTCTCGTCACGCGTCTTCAGTCCGTCTCATTGCGCCTGTCCCCCCCCCACCCCCCACACCCCACACCCCCCCCTCAGGTGCTTGCGTGTCAAACCGGGAGCCATGAACACTTTCATGAAGGGGATCAACAAAGCCAAGGATGGGGTCGTGGCGGCGGCGGAGAAAACCAAGCAGGGGGTGTCCGCAGGGGCCGAGATGACGAAAGACGGGGTTCTGTTCGTCGGTGCGTGACGTGGACCCACGCGTGACGTCATAAAACCGCAGTTGTTTTTGATGGTTGTATTGATTTCATGTGTTGTTTCTGCTGCTTTGGAATTTTTCAGGCTCCAAAACTAAAGATGGGGTGACGACAGGTGAGACCCGACGGATGATGGGGTTCTACACCCGAAACACCCGAAACACCCCCCCCCCCAGGCTCTGATTCGTGATCAGGGTGGAGCCCCCCAGGTCCAGTCAGTAGGTTTTTAGATGTTTGCAGTAGGTCATGATCGGACTCAGCCCGGACCCCCCCCCCTGCCCCACCACCACCCCAGGAACACCCGGATTCGGTTCGGCTCCTGGATCTTTTATTCTTTTATTATATGGTTGTTTCCTCCCTGCTAAATGAGTGTCGTGTTTCCTCGTGTGTGTCCCCCCCCACGGGACCAGGCTGCTCTCACACATAACAACCAGAGCCCCCCCCCCCACCCCCACCACACCCTGGGACCTGCTGGTTGTCAATGGTAACCGGTTTGAGCGCATTTATTGTTGCTATTTTATCTTTAATGATATTTTAGCATCAATTTATTCTGTTAGAATCCCTGTAATAAAAAATCATCATCATCATCATCATCATCATCATCATCATCACTTTAATCACAGCAGAACAGCAGCGACACACAAAAACCCACACATGAACCATGGAAACAGGTGGAACTCACAGAGGCTGACGTCATGGCTCACATGACCTGCCCCGTCCAATCAGAGTAATATTTCTCCTTTCCTTCCTAGTTGCGGGGATGACCGCCACCGGCGTGTCCCAGGTGGGCGGGGCCGTGGTGACTGGCGTCACAAACATGGCTCAGAAAACTGTGGAAGGGGCGGGGACGATTGCTGCCGCCGCCACCGGATTGGTCAAAAAGGATCCGTCCAAACAGGTAAGGGGCGGGGTCGGATTAACTGACTGGTAATCTGATTGGTGCAAATTTGAGTGGCAGGAAGTAAATGAGTTTGGTCAACGAGTTAACAGGTAATCGACACTAATTAATTGTTATCGATTTCAAAATATTAGTGAAAATTATAAGAAAACTTCACATTTGTGAAAGAATTTTAAATGAATAAAAATAAATATTTTAAAAGTGAGATAAAAATATAATTCTAAATAATATGAATAAAAAAATATTTATTTAGCGTTGATATAAAATAGCATGTAGTCGAAACAGTAATAGGTGTCGCTCTACAAATGAGAAAGAATTCAACTCCATTAAAATAAAAAAATCTAAATAACAGTGCCAAAATTAAAATAGTAAAACATAAGTTATAATTATATATTTTTAAATATAAAAATAGATGATGGAAATAAAATTAAATGCCTGATCATACTTGACTGACTCCAGGTGTTTTCAGAGCAGCCTGTTGTTTCCCAGAACCCCCCGTGAGTCCTGTGGTCACTGATCAGCTGATGGTTTAACCAATCAGTGACCAAATGGAGACTTCTTTTCTCACTTGTAAAGTCTTAAAGGAACAAACTAACCATCCTGTTAATAATCATCAACTTCAAGGCAAAGCCTGACTGTTGTTCTTTCAGGGTGACGATGCTTCAGCCGTCCAGAACGCCGACGAATCTCCTGTTGATGCTGAAGCTGCTGAGGTCAGTCCGTCACGACGGAACGTATTCATGGAAATCCTTGAACAGCTGAAGAAGCCTTTTCATCCTGATCCGCTCCACATTTCTAACGGCTGATCCGACCTTCGTTCTTCTGCTTTCAGGTGAAGGAGGAGAACTAAACGATGAAGACTCAGCGATGAAGAGACTCACAATCAAAAGACAAACAACACATTAGCTGTCGCTCTGCCAAGTCCGTTGTGCCTCATCTCTGGTCCTTTAACGGAGTCTGTGCACAGCCTGTGTGTGTGTGTGTGTGTTGCTGTGTTATGTATATGTGTGTGTTAGCCTTGAATAAGGCCTCAGGTGTGTGTCGTCTGTGATCAGCTGTTGCAACAGTGGTTACCCTCTACTGATAACCACACCTGGTCACTATGTGTGTGTTTATCTGTGTGTGTGTGTGTCTAATGATTAATATAGGATCTATTTTTGTCTGCATTGTTTCTGGACGATCAAACGCTGAGGCGTTTCTGCGACTTCTTCGTTCGTTACGCCGTCGGCTGTTCCGGATTTCTCTCATATCGAACTGACTTGAAAACTACGAGCATGAATAAAATATGCAAAACATCCGTTTGTTCTGACGGTTATTGTGTCAGTGGTGTTTACTGTGACCCGCATGACAAAGACGAGGAAGAGGAGCTTCCCTCTGATGGCCTTCTGCTTACAGGTTATACAACAGTCGTACTGGTGACCCCATACGGTCACGCCGGTGACCCCGATGGGGGTGTAGTTTCACGTGAAGGACGTTAGCTAAGCAGCGGCGTTAGAATGCTAACAGGAAGACCAGCAGAGGAATGCTGCTCCACCAGGTCACATGACACCCCAAGCCTGAACAACCAGGAAGAAACGGATGAGTCCCTGAAGGGAGGAGGAGGAGTCTAAGCAGGAAATGGGTTCCAAGATTTAGTAATGGAAGTTTAAAGCATCTCTAGATTCAAAACATTTAATGGTATAAAGAGAAAAAGAGTGAGAGAGTAAAGAGAGAAAGACAGACGGCTCAGAACCTTCCAGTCCAACAACATTTAGTTCACATCTCATTGGTGTCAGAGGGTTGTTGGCTCTAAATCATAAAGGCTTTACTGCTGAGCAGAAGCTCATTGGCTGCAGCAGCATCCGTCGTCATAGCAACACCTGCTGGTCCTGGTCTGTCCCCTGAAAATAACCTGACTTTATTCCAGATAACCAAACGGTTGTGTACGTGTAACAACATGTCTGTCTTTTGTTTACTGTTTGTGTTTACACGTGTAAACACACCTGAAGCGACAGGAAACAACAGGAAAACACGGGATGAGTTCTAGATGTTTAAAGACGTGTTCTGGTTCTGCTCCAGAACCTGCAGATGGTTCCTGAGTCCAAAATGATGAAGATGAAGACCTCTACTTCCTCTTCCTCCTCTTCAGGGCCTTCCACTCCCCTTCCTGAGTGGCCAGACTGCCGAAGAGTTCCTTCACCTTCCTCTTCCTCTCCACATCCCTGCAAACAGAGCCGAGAGTCACCCACAGCCGCCCCACACAATAAAATAAAAATTCTAAATAATATTACAAAAAATTCTAAACTAAGAAATAAAAAAGTATTTATTATTTAGTGTTAATTTAAAATAGTATTTAGTCGAAAGAATATGAGGTGTCCCTTCACAGTTGTAAAAGAATTCAACTGCATAAAATAAAAAAAATCTAAATAAGAGTACCAAAACTAAAATAATAAACCATATATTAACATTTATTATAACGTATAATAATGAAAATCAAAATAATAAAAATAGATCAGCTGATCATTGACGAGATGGAGGCTTCTTCTCTTGGTAAGTCTTAACATTCTGTTACTTTGAGTAGGTCATTGATCAAAGCAATGATCTACTGTCATTGATCAAAGCTACTGCTTTCATCAATGACAGTAGATCAAAGCACTAGCTTTGATCTTTGACCTATGTAAGTAGGTCAGCATAAACTTTTGAATTCAGGGGTGTTGCGGGATGTTGCAGTCTGTGACTGCGTTGGTTGTAGTTGTTGTTGTTGTTGTTGTCGTCTCCTCACCTCCTCAGCACCTCGTCCAGCTTCTCCCTGGCCAGGAAGCGGGAGTCCTTCCTGATCTCCCTCAGCGCTCCCTTGAACTCCTTCTTGTACTTGTGCTTCAGACGCTCCTTCTCCCGCTCCTCCTTGGTGCAGCCGCGCTTCTTCCCGTAGTCCAGCCTGAGGAAGAGGAAGAGGAGGGGTTAAAGTGGCGGTGGGCGTGGCTAACGCTGTCGGGAGCGGACGTCTACTCACACTTCTACGATCTTGGGCGTGAGCAGCTTCAGGGGGATGGGCTTCTTCCTGTCCAGAACCAGCCGGTTGTGGGTCCGAGCGGCGCCGCCGACGGCGTCCAGGATCTCGCCGCGGACCTCCTGCGAGGAGACGACAGAGGAGGAGATCAAAACGAAGCACAGAGGAGGTCGCCGCGGAAACGCATCCAGCACACCAACCTGTAGGAGATCTGGTAGCATCTGGGCCGACAGGTGATGGGAAAGCAGGCTGCTGATTGGCTGGAAGACGCTTGTGAAGGACGGGAGGTCGCTGTAGAGGAAGCAGCAGCGCCTGACCAGGTCCAGACACGTGGACACACACGTCAGCCTACACACACACACACACACACGCGCACACACACACACACACACTTCATCATGATCGCGCTAATGTGCCATGCGGCTAGCATGTTCATGTTGTGGGATCATTACTGATTCTCCTGACAGTTTGTATTGAATTACAATAGCTAAATGCTAATAGGATTACATTGACAAAGCTAACATGCTAATTTTAAGAGAGCTACAATATTTTCTGCACTATAAGGCGCACTGTCGGTTTTTGAGAGAATTAAAGGCCTTTAGGTTCCGCCTTATAGCGCGGAAAATACTGTACTGATGTTTTCCAGGAGACGATCAGTATATACTCTGAACACGTTGGACCCGGTTTGGTCCAGACAGAACTGGAACCCCCCCACACGCCTCAGCCAGACCGACGAAAGCTCCCCCACATGGCGTGGAGGTGACAGAATGTGTGACCTGGACCGTTTTAGACCTGCTTTCATTTGGACCTCAGTGACAGTAATTCCCACGGAGGTGCTGGTCCAGACCGGTCTGGACCGGACCGACACCCCCGGTTCTGGAGAACAGATCACGACTGTAAATAAATACATGAATTCTCTCCAACAGAACGTTTGAGGCTCGTCTAAAACGTTTTATTTTATCTGCGCACAAATCAAATGTTTATTCTTACAGCCTGTTAGCGTTTAGCGGTTAGCCCACACACCAGCTGCCGTGTGAAGCCACGGGACGAGTCAGCACAATCCCGGCAGGGGGTTCAGCAGCCGGTAAGGGAAACCAGTCACGCACATCTCATCGATCAGCCTCACATTTTATCCTCTCAGCTGTTTCAGTCTTTGTTTTATTTCGCTCCAAACTGAAAATGGAAATCTGTGAAGGATTCTTCACACTTTCGCGACGCTAACTCAACGCTAGCTCGCATTTACGCCTAATGAGACCTCACAGAGCCAGAACATGCTAAGCTACCCGCTCCTAACGCCACAGGGGACACACGGTGATGACATCACAGGACGCACAAGCGTCAGCTCACGCCTCCTGAAGCGTTCGAGGCTATTCCGGTGGGCCACGCCCTCTCACCTGTGGTGATCTTTGTCCAGCTCGTCGTTCAGGTCCAGGTGTCGCGCCGCCGACAGCGGGATGCTCCTCTTGGTCCAGCTCCTAGGGGACCGGACGTCTGATAGCACCAGGAGGTCGCTGCACCTCCCCGGTGACCTGAAGGGCGGCGCTACGATGTAACCTGAACAAAAAATCCGCTCAGTTTCCCCCCGGCAACCGATGTGTTTGTGGGCTTATTGCGAGCGCTTACCCAGAGAGGTCTTGTCCCGCACGGCCAGGTGCAGCGTCCCAAGCAGGAAGTTGATGAGCTCAGGCAGGAAGCGCTTGGACAAAGAGACGTAATCCACCGCCAGGCAGCACAGCACCAAACCGGCCGTCACGTCCTGCAGCGTCCTCACCGGACACTAGGGGGCGGAGCAATCAGAGACAGGACAAAATGATGTCACCAGGCTGACTGACGATATCCGGGGAGGATGGAAGATGATCCGGAAGCGGACTGGAGGCGCACCTTGGCGAGGGCCTGGCCGATGTAGAGCAGCGCGGGCGTGGTGACGGGGTGCCTGAAGTCGGAGGCGGGGAACAGCAGCGCCGCCAGCTTCAGGTAAACCAGCTTCAGACACAAAGAAGTCACATGACCTCGTGAAGAGGGGACGACCAGCTGATCGATAAAAAAAACCCAAACATCTCTACCATGTCCAGCGTCGGGAAAGCAACGTGCCCTTTGACCTCCAGCGCCTCTTCCACGCTGTGGGCGGAGTCTCGGAGGACGTTCTGCACGGCTCTGCAGGCCTCGTCTGGGAACGTCTGACACAGGGCGTACAGCTCGCTGACGCACACGGGAGACAAAGGGATGATGAGACACGCGAAACAGGAAGTAAACCCGAGGCGGCGGCGGCGGTGCTTTCTAGTCGACTCACGGTACGAGTTTATCCACGGCGGCGAGTTCAGGAGGACTCCTGGTGGCGAGCTCCCCGACGTACTCCAGCAGGAACCCGAAGAGTTTCTGATGGAGGAGAAAACCGGGTCGTGAGGAGGTTCTGGAGACGCTAACAACGCGTCACTGACGTGAGACGGTCGTCGCACCTGCAGCTTCAGCTTGTTGCCGACGGCCAGGCTGGGGTGGTTGCTCTTCTGGGTCCGCGCCACGATGAGGCGCTGGTTGTCGGGGGTGTGACCGTGGAGCAGGTCCCTCAGCTGGGTGAAGCTCTCTGGAGCTGCAGGAAGAGGAAAGGATGAGTTCATCTAAAGCAGGACTGGAGTTACTGATGGTGATGATGATGAAGATGATGAAGGCACCTGGAAATGTGTACGGCAGCTCTGCTTTGGCTGCCTCCTGCTGGATCTTCACCTCCTCTTTGCTCAGACTCTTCTTTGGTTTGGCGCTCGACTCGTCATCCTGCTGTTTTCTCCCTTCATCATCGCTCTCTTGCTCCGACTCCAGGTCTGAGTGACCATCTTCATCTTCTTCTTCCTCTTCTTCACTGCCGCTCTCATCCTCCTCTTCTTCTTCTCCCTCCTCCCCCTCTTCTTCTTCTTCTTCCTCTTCACTTCCTTCATCCTTTTCTTCCTCGGACTCCTCTCTGATGTTCCATTTTCCATCCTGGACGCTCAAAAAAAAGACACGTGAATTAAACGAACACATCGACGCTGAAGCTCAAACCTCGACCCCGCCCCCTTCCACCTGATAGGCCAGGGTCTTCCTGTCCTCCTTGTCCAGGACGAAGCCGTCGTTGAGGTCGTCGGCAGAAACGTGTGTCTGACTCTTTGAGCCGTCCTCAACTTCCTCTCCCATCATCCTCCTCAGACGATCGGCCTGCAAGGAGGCAGAGCTTCAAAACGTGTCTGAACTGCATTTCTTAAAAAGGTACCGGATGGAAATGTCCTCTTCTGGAAACGCACCTCCAGCTTCCGGAGCTCCTCCTGCTCCTCCCGTGCCAGGTCCTCCGGGGCTTTGAGCTTCTCCGAGGGCTGAGCCTTCATCTCGAAGCCCAGCTCTCTGACCATCATGTCGTACTCCTCCGGCTGGAGGCAGAGGGGGGAACCATCAGACTACTGATCGCTGATATCTCACAAGAGCTCATTGATGGGTCACGGTACCTTCGGCTTCTCCTCTGGTCTGTCGTCATGTTCGCCTTTGGGGGTCTTCTTCACCATCAGGGCCTGGATGCTCTTCCAGTCCTGATCCAGCTTCTCTGTCAGCTCCTGCGCCTCCTCCTTCTGCACCTGACGCTCCCGCTGGAGCAGTAAAGGGAAGGTGAAGCTCATAATGTGAGAAGAAGAAGCTAAAATCTGGGACGACAGAACAGCTTCAGTCTGTGTTGAGCACCGGCTCACCTTCGCCTGCTTGGACTTGTGGATCAGCTCTTCAATCAGTTCCTGTCTGGATTTGGCCTTCTGGCTCCCCTCATCTTCCTCCTGCTGCTCCCCAGGAGTTTTCTTCTTGAGGAGGCCCCCTCCTCCACCAAAGTGGGAGGCGGTCAGCTCCGCTGCAAGACAAAGAGCAGCGTTGGTGTGAAATACTAGTTCTGTCATGGCTGAAGTCACAAATCGAATCAAACCGTGGGGAAAAATGAACCTTCACACGCACACACACACACACACACACACACACACACACACACACACACACAGTAATAACAACGTTTCTGACCTGACAGAAGACCTTTCTCCTCTGACTCGTCATCGCTGTGAACAGTATCATTGAATTTCTCCATCTCTGCCAGCGATTGGCCGAAATGCGTTAGCTCCTCCTCCTCGTTCAGGTTGTACACGTCCTTCTTCTGATGGACGCGCTGCAGTACGAGACAAAGCGCTCACTTTAACACACGTGCTCTCTTTGTGAAGGTTGTATTTAATTTATAGTGAAGTAGGAGAGTTTCCTGAATGACAATCAGATCAACAACAACAAGAACAACAACACATGTGTGTGTAGATGACATCACAATCCTTCACACATGTACCTGCGTACTGAGTCATCACTGACCTGCCTCTCCATCGCAAACCTTTGCAGGATTTTGTCTTCTGGCGCCATCTTGGTGTCGTACTCCCCAAACCTCCTGTCGATGAATTTGTTGGACTTGTTCTTCTGCTTGTATTCCTTCAGGAGGGTTTCTTTCCTCTACAGATGAAAATAATAAATAAAATATGAAGCATCAGGAGCTGCTTCACCTAAAACCCTCATCTTTAACCCCTTACTAGCTGCGTTTGGGACAGGCAATTTTCAGCCTCAGTTTAAGAAATGAAAAAAACAACACAATAGTTATAAAACCCAGCAGGTTTTGAATTATGGTTTAAACTACCTAGGTTTTGAACTAACTAACTAGGTCTTTCAACAAACTGGTTTCTGAACTAGCTGTCTAACCCATTAGGTTTTGAAAAATTTTGGTTCTAAACTAACTAGCTTTTGTAAAAACTAGGTTTTAAATTATTATTCTACATAAACATTGTATTTATATGTGTTATTATTTATGTTTATTGTTTTTGTTTACCCTGTATGTTTGCACTTTTACACCTATCCTGCTTTATTTGCTTTCAATTGCCTCTGGGGGACTAATGCGGTTTTTTGAATTTGAATTGAACAGTTGCGGTTGTGCGGACTATTTATTTTATTTTGTGTCAAAATGTACTAAAAAAGAACTTTAAAAATGAAAACTTGTGGACAGTTAAGATATTAAAGACTTAACATTTTTGCAGTTGCCCTCACTGAAAGAAATGTGACCAGTCACATTCATTCATTCAGTTTAACAAAGACATGCTTAGACCTTTTTCTTTTACAAATTCATTAAATGTTCCTAAACTGCAGGAACTAAGTTAATTTTTATTCTCTCCCCCTTAAATGACACCTTAAAATGAAGAAAAGTGGGGAAATGATGCTGAGGAAAACAAACAGGAAACCTCCTCTCACCTTACTGATGGCTCTGGATCGAGACACACCGGGCAGACCCACGTCATGCTTGGATTTTCTCCCCAGAACATCAAACTTCTTCCGGTTGACCTTCACCTCAAACGGGTTGTTTTTAATCTCGGGAGCGGTCTTGGTTTTTCGGACCTTGTCAGAGAGGCTCCTCTTCGTCGGTGGCTTCCCCATCTGGAAAGGCAGATAGCTGTTAGCTAGAGGCTAGCTCTGAGCTAAGTAACTACCGTTAGCATTCACAATGTCTGCGCGAACAATAAGAATATTACTGTCTGTTTGTAAACAAATATTACCGTAGATTGTTTGCCTTCTAGCTTCCTTTGTGTTCTATTAAATTAAGTCCATGCGGTAAAAATACGGGACGTGAAGGCAGAACCGAACGGACGCTACTCCAATGTTTTCCTCCCCATGCGGTACAACACAAGGGGTGAAAGTTCATCAACCCGGAAGAGGACAGGAAGTCTTCCCAGGGGTAGACTCCTCGAACCACAGCGCCCCTAGCGGTCAATACCGAGTATGACAAGCGCTACATCAATGTGCACATTTAATGCTTTTTAAATACTGTTTTTTTTTAATGTATTTACATTTCCAATAAAAATGTGCATGGAGGCTGCATGTAATACTGAATTGCAAAACATTACTTCACGTTTATGATAGCAGTAAAATATCAGATTTTTTCTGATTTGACGCGTCATAACCCCATCTTTCTGTATCTCCTAGAAACCAGAAGGGGACACGGCCCCCTCCAGTCTCATTACTGTGAGACTCAGATTTGGTTCAGAACCTGCAGCGAGTATGGGTTGGGCTGATTGTTGGAACTAACCCACCACGCTGCTGGTTCCTTCACGCTTAGACCTTTTCTCCTTTGATAAACACCTGTTGATCCAAGATGATCCTCCTGAGGTATTCAGGAGCTCCTGTGAGGCTGGTTGAATGTTATATTTATTATTTACACTGGAGAAAAAAAGTAGTAGAGAGTGGGATTTGAACCCATAACCTCAGATCTGAGTTCCTCCTCTCTGCTTAAACCTTCTGCTGTTGGGATTTGGTTTGGAACTTGTATTAATGGGGTTCATAGGTAGAGGAAACACGACCAAAATCTTTTCGTAACCAGGTTAGTGGTGTTGTCAAGTAAACAATACATCACAAACATACAAAATGCAGTCCTTTAATCCTCCTTATTACCTTCTAAGCAAAAAAAACCTTCCAAGCAAGTTATTGTCAGAGTTATTCTACAAGCATCCTGTAAGAACCAATCAGAGGCAGGCAGACACAAGTTAACTTTTTATCTATGTTTTACTACAATAGTTGAAGGCTTTGAACTAAACGTTTTCAGCGTTTCCTACTTCTTTTCTCCATATCTCTGTGAACTTATAAGCAATGAAAGTAGGCATGAACTTCTCCGTAACTGTCATAAACCTCAATTTTGCGGTGACGTCAGCGAGAGGAACGACCGTCATCGCGGCTTGTTTCAGCCGAGCGAAACTCGGTGGAACACCGAGTCACCTCTTGGCTCGGCGAAACTCGGGAATGTTCGTTCCTGGAATGACGTCATCATTATGTTTTGATTAAAGAGTCAGGCTATTTTTGATCAAAGATAAAGCGGAAGAAAATGGATGGATGGACGGATGGATTTCTAATTAGAAACTTTTAATTAAAAAAAAATAAAAAAGCGGGACAAGTGGTTTTTCTGGATGGTTTTCCCATAACTTATGATCATAAAACATAGACATACATACATTATTCAAATATTGGCGTTCACAACAGTTTTTTCAAGAAACATTTGAGGAAAGAGGAAAGAAAGGAAAACATAACATAGCCTTTTGAGATTTTTTTTTATTTTTAATTTTAAAACGTTTAAATTTATTAAATAGAACATGTTTTGCAGTGTACAGTAGTTAATTTATGACATATTTCTACTCAAACTATTTACGACTCTGTCAGGTTTGTGATATGTCCTCCCCCACCCCCCCATGCAGAGACCCTAAGAGGTGATCACGCTGATTGTTCAAGTCCTATTTTATTGTATAATGGGTAACCATGACGACGAGATGGGGAAAAGACAACAAATTCCCAGTTAGATGTCACAAACAAGTTCATCCAGCACACACTCAGAGTTCTTCACAACAAATAGCTCAGCTGCTCATTACAATTTCACATTTATTGACTTGTTTATTTACAACCTTCATGTTTGACACTATATACCACACAAGAAGACAATCGGAATGTTTAAAAGTGACTCCTTCATGTTTTCTTTGCATTGGAAGCAAGAATATTTATCCACAGCGTGTGACCACATGACGGAATGTTCCTTTTCTGGATTCAGTCATGACTTTTTCATCTGGATGAGTTGTCTTCAGTGAATCATAAAGGATGTAATGGATGTCTTAAGCTGTCCTCCGTCACATGATTGTGTTTTTAGGGAGCGACCTCGGTGACTAAGTCGGTTGTGACCTCACAGATCCTGACGCCACTTTCTCCAGTCCCTCCCACACTCTGATGCATTCAGACATTTTGGTTTCACAAGTGGAGCTCTCACGCAGCCAGATGGTTTTGCTCTTCCAGTTTTATTGTTAAAATTCTCAGGAAAAGTCCCCAGTTATCCCACCTGGATTTCCTCCTCTGCTCTGATTGGCTGGCTGTGAAGGTACAAGACTGGGTTTTATGGCTTAAACCCAGTTTCTTATTAGGTTTTAAGTGAAATCTGTGACACACAAGTCTGACATTTATTTGATGATGCATTAAACTTTCCCTGGAGTTGGCTCCACCCGCCTGTCTGGACGCGGGCGGCCACTGGAGGGCGCCACAGCACACTGAACTGGTGTTCAGCGTCTGCAGACGTCTGGACACACCTGTTCACAAAGATGAACAAATGTTCTGCTACAAAAAACACAAACACACAACCTGAAGGACATCATGCTGCTTTTTTGAACCAAACCGAACCTCCTTACGTGTTAACAGGATATCAAAACAACATTAAAGTACTGAACGAAGACTTCAATCCATCTTGAAATACCTTCTTGAGCCTCTTGCACAGGTTTGATCTTCTTTATATTAAATGGTGCAAAGCTAATAATATGAATTAATTAATAACTAATAAAATCTTTTCAAATGTATGAATGGAAAGTGGAGACATTTGTGCTTAAATGTGGGGAGTAAGCGTAAATAAAACTATTTCTGCAAGGTTGTTTTCTGACTGTAAAATCTCTGTAAAATCTCTACATTTGCTAAGTTGTCATGAATGTTTGAAACTCTCGGAAAGGCAAATAAAAAAAATGAACGTATTCAACATCTAAAAATAAAATAATTAAAGAGTGGTTTTCTTGCAGTGACGGAAACCTGCAGCTCAGCAGAAAGCGGCCCACCGACATGAGAACGTCTCTGCTGGTGTGGATCCTGATAAACCGTCCACAGATCATTCTTATGCGTGACAGATGCTGGTAGCAATTTACTGCATCTGTTGAATCCAAACACTAAAACTAGAGGAACCAGACAAACCTGCAGGTGAGTCACCTCAGCTCCCACCTGGAAAAACAGGCTGGCTGGAGCGAGATGGAGGCGACGCCTCTCATTCTCAGCTGGGTTTCATCTCACCTGCTGATCTCTCTCAGAATTGAAACGCGCCTTGGATTGTGATGCTAATGTTTCAAATTAAATGTTGTTGTTCTTCACGCTGGTCCAGGTTGAATTAACCAGCGGTTACATCCAAGCGTTCCTATGCTGCTAACTGCTCCTGTAGCGCCACCATGAGGTCAAAATTTAGCATCAGGCTGCTACAGGCTAACACCTGAAAGACTGAAGGTAAAAAGTGATAGTTTTAAAAAAAAGTTTTTGGCCTCAACTGTTTTTTTTTCTTTTATTATAAAGGATTCATTTTAAAACAAATGTTTTTAAGGATTAAAAACAGTTCCACTTCTAAGTATAAAAAAAAGAAGAATTCCTCCTCTAGATCCGGAGCCTGTCTTTTCAAATCCATCCACAAATTTGTGGTGGAAAATGTTTCAGTGATTTTTGCATATTTGGGAAAAATGCTGAAAACAATGTTGAGGAAAAAATTCCCAGATCCATCTGTGTGTCTGGATCGGCACCAAGGATGAATGGCTGGGTGCCGGGGCCCGGCCCCGCCCTTCCAGAGTCTCATGACCGGTTTCATGTTATCATTATTTGCTTTTTCTTTCTTTTGTTTTTTTTTGGTTTGTCTTCTTGTTGAAACGTGTTTCTGGACTCAGATTGAACGGAACGCTGCCCTTCTTGTCTGTTGTGAGTCTTTGTCGAGGTTGTGTTGGTGTCTGTGGTGCAGCTGAGGAGCAACAACCCCCCACCCCCACCCCCAGTCCGTCTGGCCCCCCAACTAATAATCCATATGTATGAGTCTGTGTGGCTGATAAGAGCTCAGCAGACAGTCGTAACTCATGACCATCGCTCATTTACACACTGCGACTGTCACACAGCCCATGTTTTCCTTCCCCGAGAGCTTCAAAGATGTCGCTTCAGACGGCTGACGGATTGGGGATGGGGGTGGTGGTGGTGGGGGGGCGGCTCGGACGCCCCGTCCAGCTGGTGGGACCTCAAACGCTTCATTAGTCCAGGATCCTCTTTAAAACATTTCCTGTATGGATGGAAGAAACATAAATATGATGGCAGGAGGAGATATCAGGTTCAAGCTGGAGTTACTGTTTGAGGAGGAGGCGATGAAGAGCAGATAGCGTCTGCTGACCTCCATCCGTCGGAGTCTGAATGTCTTCTGGGTCGAACGGTTTCATTCCTCTCGGTTTGGATTCTTCAGAATGTCCCTGAATGCCAGTCAGAAACCTGATTCATCTTCATTTTTTTTTTTGGGGTGAAACAAGAATCGGACCGGTACCGGATGAAGACCTCCGTTGCAAGTTTGTGGTTTGCAAAACGAATTTCTAGCACGGAAAGAAGCATTTCCACTTCGGCCCGATCTCCAGCATCAACCACCAGTTCAGAACTTCTCATTTGTCTCACCAGAACCCAAGTCCGAACTGGAACCCACACACACTCCTCCAGGAGCCTGATCCCAACCATCAGGGTCCAACATCTCCAGGGTTCTGACCCGTCTCCAGTCGGAACATCTGCCCCGCTGCAGACTGTGTACATTAACGTGGAGGGATGAGGTGCTGCAGCCCGCCGACACCCGGCCCATGATATCATGTGTGTGTGTGTGTGTGTGTGTGTGTGTGTGTGTGACGATGTGTGTGTGTGACGCTGTGTTTGTGTGCATGCGCTGGTGTTGCTGTTGGACCGGGTCCAGACATGCAGATGGCCCTGGTTTGTGTTTGCACTGAACGGCTGCCTCCCGAGAGTCCATGACAAATCATGTGCGTGCACACACACACACACACACACACACACACACACACACACACACACACACACACACACACACACACACACACACACACACACACACACACACACACACACACACGCAGAAATGACTTTTTAAAAAGTCGGGTCAGGAAACTCTCAGAAGGTTTGGAAGCGTTCGCAGACCGCAGGAAAACTGGGGACTTTTTTGAAACAATCTGTTTTAGTTTCTGTCCAGTTACATTACAGGAAGTAGGAACTCTCCTGTTTCCTGTCTTCCATATATGGACAGGCTCACCTGTTGGCAGGTAAACAAGCGGCCCGGGGTGTTACCTGCGTCGACTCGTATACGCTTCGTGGCTGGGTGCTATTACTATAGCAACAACACTAACAACAAGCAGGAAAGCCTTTTTGGACTTCCTGGGAGATCCTCTGGTATGCCGAGTCAAGTCGAGGCCAATGTTTGTCGACTCAGGAATGTTGCCGGGGCGACCGGAGGCCACGGAGAGGAAAACCCCTTATCTGCTGACGTCGTTCTGCCGTTGTCATGGTGCAAAGGCCGCTGAGGTGGAGAGAGAGAGGAGAAAGAGAAAGACACACAGGAGCACACCTTAAAGGTTGGGCTGTATCCAGTATGTGTGTTGCCATGGCGATAGTGTTTGGGTGGAGCCAGCTCCACAGGGCATGAATGGTTGCGGAGCTGAGGAAGAGGAGAGACCCGCAGGCCCGTGGATTCATGAATGAGGCTGGTTTGTTTCTGGACGGGAACGCCGTCTCCACGTCGCGTTTGGGCTTTTATTTATCGGTAATCCGCAGATCAGGTAACCACGGTACATACAGCGGTACCTCTATTTACGAAATTAATTGGTTCTGGAAGAAAGGACGTAAGTAGAAAATTTTGTAAGTCGAGACGTGTTTTCCATGCGAATGCCCTAATCCGTTCCAAGCCCACAAAAATTCCGACATAAATGTTTTATAAAGCATAAAAATGCATCAAAACATGTAACAAATACATGTTACGATTAGATTATTACACGATAAATGAGAGTTGTGCATAACGTAAAAAACAAAGAATAGAGTAAAGAATAATAATGACGGTCATTTACCTTTTAACTGCTGTCCTCATTGTTTTTTGCCCTCTTTGGTTCATGCCCTCTTGCCCCACCATGAACAACAGAGTGAATTCCAGTCCTCCTTCTGAACTTCTCCAACCCCCCACGCGACGCCTTAAACTCCTTAAACTTCCTTTAGTTTTAATAACGTGGTGATTGTAGATGCATTACGGCCATATTCTTTGGTGAGATCAACCAAACGCGTCCCTTTTTCAGGCTTTTCTACGATCTCTTGCTTTGTTTCTACGGACAAAAAAACTCTTTTCTTCGTCTTTTCTTTTCCTCTTTTCTCCGTCACTTTCTTGGGGTCCATAGTGAATACTCTAAAAGTTAATATATTTACGTAAAACTATCAGAACACCTCATGGGTCGAGGGCCGAATGACGAGGACGCTGCATAGACACCTATGTAGCTACATACAGAGGTCCCTCTGAGCCAATGGGATGCTAGGATGCTAGGTAATAGCCAATGGCAGAGCAGCTATAAGAATGTTGCGTTCAAGAACCTGTGGGAGCTGCGAGTATCAGCCCATACTGTGTTTTTACCTTTCGTAAGTTGAAATTTCTTTCGTAACTGGAGGCAATATTTAACTGTTGAGGCGTTTCGTAAGTAGAAAATTTCGTACGTAGAAGTAGAGACGTTCGTAACGCCCATCTTCACCCGCCGATGGGAGGAGAGAGGTTTGGGTGACGACACCGAAACGGGGGTTTCTCCCAATAACCTTTCAAGAATTGATTTAAAATGTTGACAGTGGGGATTTATTGCCGTTGATGCGGTCAGTTTTTTTGGGGTCTTATTGTGAAAATAAAAGATTTGTGTCCATCTGAACGCCGGTGAGGTGCGTCTTGATGCGCCGCCATGAACTCACACACACCCTCAGCAGATGGTACAGATTTGTCACCGGGTTCCGATGACACACACACACACACACACACATACACACACACACACACACACACACACACACACACACACACACACACACACACACACACACACACACACACACAGGGCCTTTCTTTCAGGAGTCCTGAGGTGACCACCACGCTCGGCTCGGCTCGGCTCGCTTCACAAACTGAAGGTTTTCATTTCTCGCATTGAAAGGCATTTTCTGGTGTTTCTCAAAAAAAAACCAAAAAAAAAAACCATGCATCTTTTTCATTTGGCTTCGTCTTCCACATGTGAGGAATTTCAGGATGGAAATTTTTAGACAAAAGAGCAACGAGGCCACTTTTTTTTTCTTTTTCTGATCCGCTGCTGCGCTGCTCTGCTGATTCCTGCACATATGATTGCATTCCTGCCAGAGATGTTCTGCTCGTTCTTTATTAAAATCTTTATCTCTCTTCTTACCCAGGAAACCATCATCAACGTAGAGGGAGAATGATGCTGATAAGCTTTAAGTGACCCCCCCCATCCCCCGTCAGTCTCCAGCTTATGAAATAACATAAAAATCTCTTCTTCTGGGCCAAAATGGAGCCTTCTAGGCATCAAGACCTGCTATGCATTGATTGCAGAAACGTCATCCCTGCAAGGATTGATATGTTAAAGCATTATTCTCCGACTGGAATCGAATGTTTTATCAGCTGGACTCAATCAGACTCCAGTTTAACCGCAATGCATTCTCAGAATGAAGAGGCTGAGGAGTCCCCCCCCCCCCAACAGCTGTTTTATTATCAAAAAAGGAGCGCATTTGCGCAATCAATGCATCCAAAATCAATTCCAGCTCTAATCAGACATGAGGTGCTGGAAGATTCCTTCACGTCCTGTTTTGTTGGAGATGCTCTCAGGTCTCACGTTCAACAAAGTCGTCAAGACGGAAACGAGATTTCATTTAAAATCACAAAAAAAAACAAAAACCCCCCCACCACAAATCAATGACGGCTGGAAGGAAATGAAAGGAAGCTAAATGAAGTTTCTGCTGAAGTGAGGTCTTTCTGCTTGTGACGCCAGCAGAGAGAAGAAGCGCTATAAATAAAATAGTTTTACTGCACTACCTAAACCATAAAGCAGCAGAACAGAGGAGCCAAAGATTCATCTGGAGCTGGACTTACATTTAGTGTTTTTACTGATTTAATCCGCGATAACTGCAGCGTTCCCGATGATAGAATCGTTTGTGGAGATTTATTTCTGCACAGACGTTCGTCTTTTTGTCGTTTTTCCAAACGTTAATATGAGCTGATGAGGATCTGAAGCTAAACCGAACCGTCTGATCGATATTACACCGTGTTTTCCTCAGGAAGATGTCCCTGTTGGACCGCCGAAAACATCCAGTGACCTTTCCTTACGTTAAAAAAAAAAAAGAAAGAAAAGAAAACGTTTAAGGATGCAAAAGGCACCGCAAATCAATTTGGATAATGTTAATATATGCGTTGAAATATTGATCAGGGATGATCTGCCTCCTATGAGGAGAAGCTCGTTAAAAAAGCATAATCCCCTGAGCATCCAGCCAGCAGATGAAGATCAGATGGGGGGGTGGGGGTGGGGGGCTGGGGGGCTGGGGGGGGGGTTGACCTGCTGAATTAAAGATCAACAAAATTTTAATTTACCTTTAAATGAGCATCAATCATTTATGCACCAGTCACACGTTACAAAACAAACAAACAGGCAAACGGCTCATATCTATTTTTAAAATGGGCAACAAATGGAGAAGCGTTGCATGTCTTTTCACTAAATTTGGGGGGGAATTGTTGTGTGTGTGCGTGTGTGTGTGTGTGTGTGTGTGTGTGTGCGTGTGTGTTAAAGGTGATCCTGACACAATTAGCATAGCAGTGGTAGCTGTTACCTCCTTTCTTTTCCAGAATCCAAACTTGTAATTTCTTTTTTTTTGGGCAACAGTTGAGTTTCCACAAATAGCAGCAAAAGCGAGTAACCCCCCCCCACCCCCCACCCCCCCTGACCGAAACCACAAATAACCCTTTTTACACTGACGCTCGTGTCCACATGGAATAATAAAGAAAGAAACCAAAGAGCTGGGGGAGGAACATGGAGGAACGCTCCAGCTGCATCTCCCTGTTATTCCTGATGGAGGAGGAAAACGTCCCGCTGGGTCAGAATCACGTCTCAGACCGAGGCGTGCATCGGATCCAGACCGGTTCCAGACCGGTTCCAGACCGGTTCCAGACCGGTTCCAGGCTTCATTAATATAAATGATTGCGTTTGCATTAGCGCTAGCCGCTACCTGATGAATATGAATGCTGCCTTTCCTCTCAAACATCCCAGGAACCACTTTAAATTTAAGTGTCTTCAGCAAAAAAAAAAAAAAAAAACCACAAAAAAACCCCCAAAAAACCCATGAATATAAATGATAAAGTATTAAAAAAATATTCTAATTCATGGGCCGATCTGTGTGGAGGAGGAAGCGCTTCACATTTCAACTGGGAGGGGGGGGGAAGAACTGCCCCAGGGGTCTCAACCAACCAGATCCCCTCACATCCGACTCAAAGCATCCTTTGTTGGATCTGCTAACGACTCTCGTCGTCGAATTCTTCCAAAACCAACCAGAATAAATCGGATCGGGGTCGTAACTCAGCTTCGACTTCCAGCCATCTGCTGAAATTTGTATAAATGCACCTTGGGAGTTGGAGTCCCCACCCCCCCCCCCCCCAGATGTTGTTACGTAAAACGGTTTGTAGCTTTCCTGTCAAAGCGTCAGGTACTTGCTACGATTCACTCTGTGATTCCACCCAAACGCTTTCAAGTCCATCCAAATTCAGCAGGAAAACAAACAAGAACTTCTGCGTTTGGATTGGAGGCTGGGGAACCAATCAGAGACGCTCCTGAGCGATGACGTCACGTCGCACACCTCGACCCGACTGTCTCTTCGCTGACCCGCTCCTGTGGGGCGACAGGAAGTACCGACATGGCCGACAATCGCAGCTCTCATTGTGTTTTTCCTCTGTTGCCCCCCTTCTACCCCCACCCCCACCCCCACCGGCTCCCCGACCGCCTCCTGCCCCCTTAATCAAAGATTTAGAGCGGAGGTAAACACTCTGGTTTTATGATTGGGCCCCTTCTTCCAGCGTGGCCTGGATAATTGAAAAGCCCTTGTTGACTATTTTAAGACACCAGTGGGAAAAAGATTCCCGGCGCTCCGGCTGGGAATGTTGCCTGCTCTCTTCGCTTTTTTGCGTTCTACCGTCGCTTCGCAGACGACAGGAAGTTGCGAGTTGTGTTGTCTGCCGCGGGTCGGAGCAGAACATCTGTTCTTCACACATCCCACAAACCCAAATGAACGCCGTTTCGACTGAGTGAAGAGTTTAAACAAACAGGAATACCGGGAGTCAGCGTCTGCAGCGACCAGAATGGACTCCCTGTTCAGCTGGAACCATAAACAACAGAAACTTCTTTTTTTTTTTTTTAGACACAACGATCGACGATCGAACAATCTCCTGGAACCCCCACCCCACCTCAGGGACCCCGGGTCTCAGTTTGGAAGCCGCCACATTACACCATGCAGTGAAACGACACCAAACCTCCGTGGTGCTTTGTGGTGAATAGACGGTTTTTATAAATAGAAATATAGTCCCATAAAGCCGTGCGTGGCCCCCTCACCCAGAGACACCAGGCCCACATCAAGGCTCCGCTCTGGTTCTGCTGACGCAGCACAACAGGGCCCAGCGCCGCGCCGGACGACGACCCTGAAGGCCACGCCCACTCATCGGCGTCTGACACACAGGTAGTCGTTATTAGGATCCAACAGATCAATCGGGTTCTGTTCAGTCCACATTCCTGTCGAACGACGACCTCTGACCTTAACACAGTATAGACTATAAAGAAACAACGCGGGGCGATGATTAGCTTAGCTTAGCTTAGCATGAAGGTAGAATGGATGAGGACGCGTCCAATCGGCTTTTGATCAAATGTTATTCCAGGTAAACCTGTCGTTAACTTGTTCCAGGTCAAACTGTAGATTAAACATTCCCAGTTCTGGACTGAACTCTATTAATAAATACATTTTAATAATATTTGGTTAATATGAATCTATTTTACGCTGACAAACTAAATTTTTTTAATATATTAATATAGTACAAAAAAAAACTTGTCTTGTCTTCAGCTGCTTCTTTCTCATTGTGGGTACTATGATATGTACTATGATATTATATGTTTTTAGTCCGATTTATTGTACAGAAACATGATATTATGTGTTTTTAACCGTTTACTAATGATTTTATGGTTCCAGTGTTTTTGACGGATAAATGTAAAGTGGAGGAAAATGACACAAATTTGATTTTTTTTATTTGAAAATCCAAAATCTATATCTAGTGATTGTGAGAACCAGGTGGAGTCTATGGAGAAAGAAACGGACCTCTGCTTCTGCTTCCATGATGAAACTCTCACGTTTGAAGATCCGAGGAATAAATCTTTTAAACGCCGATGAGAGCAGGTGCCTCTGAGGTCGACCCGAGGAGACCACGCCGGGTCGTCTGCTAGCGTCTCACCAGAACCGTCGTGCTGATGCTGAGGAGCTCTGCAGCGAGACGTTTTTATTTCAGATTTTCAAAGTTCGCCACAATCAGTACATTTGATTCCAGAAAAAGATCAAAGGGGGTGGTGGTGGTGGTGGGGGGGGGAGGCGAAGCCGCACGCCGCCGACACGAGTAGAGCTTCTCACCAGAGCTGCTAAAAATAGACGCTGCAGCTCCATCCTGCATCCTCCACAGGCCGTAATGAAAGAGATAGAGGCAGGAGGACCCCGTTTGTGACACGCTGTAAATGAACAGAGGTTACACAACCGCTTGTGTTGTGGGTGTCAGCTGTAGCAACGAGCAGCACCGCCGCCAAAGTCTCTCCACAATAAAATACAGCAGCAGCCGTTTATTTGGACGCAAACCGGCGCGGATGAATGCCTAAACAGCGCTGACGCGGGGGATAATATTCCACACGCTAATAACGAATTCCGCGATATAGCGAAAAAAACTATTCATCTTATTATTTACGGTAATTTATACGTTTCTGAACCCTCTCCACGCTGATATTAAACCACCTTCCATCTGTATCACCTTTTCCGACACTCTTTTCGATCGTTTAAAGCGATTTCACAGAGCGGAGCGCACTTCCGGATGCCGTCAGCCAATAGAATGCGAGTACGGTATCACGTGACTGCCTTCTAAAAATCCACAACGAGATGAAGTTAATTTGCGAATGCATTTTCTTTAGCCGGTAAACGTATTCAAACTAAATCTCTGCTAATCTAATTAGCCGTTAGCTCCCGCTAAATATTTGATTGTCTCATCTGATTCGTTCTGCTAGCGGGCCCTCGAGCTAAATACTTGAATCATAGTTAGCTTACATTAGCAGCCACGTCAATAACAATAAAGAAATGTTAGCATGCTAATGAACCGCTGAGTCGTTCCCAGCGTTAGTCTGACCCAGACTTCACTCACCACCGCCAGCATACTTTCCCCTGACATCAGCAAGCGAGAAAACGTTTTATTATTCATAAAACAAGATAATATAAAGTGTCACTGGCATCGCAGACGACCATGTGGACGTTTTCTTTTTAAAACTCGGCGTTAAGCGCTCATAAAAATCCCCTCTTTTTATTCAATACAACATGTCTAGACGATATTTTTATTATCATTATCGCCAGTAGCTAATTAGGATTTTATTGTGCAAGTCAATTGGGGTTTTTGGTGCGCCTTTGTTTATGCTTAAGTTTTTGTCATTCCTCGTGCGTCTGGGGGGGGGGGGGGGGGGGGGCAGCCAGCCGACCCGACAGTCAGCCACCCACTCCAATCCAGAGGAACCACAAGGAACCGTCTGCACGTCTCCCCAGACGTCACAAACGGAGAGAGAGCGTTGCAGCGTGGAAGGAGGGAGGGGGGGAAACTTGTAATTTCAGCAGATTATTTTATTATCATGATTATTATCAAAGCCAGGAAAAGACGGGATCGGGGATCCCAGGAAGAGTTTGGGAGCCACAAACTGGTGCCACAGGGGCCAGGAAGGGACAAAACCAAACAGCTAGGTCCGACTAAATGTACACACTATATATAATGTGGTCAGGCCTGAATAGAACAAATCCAGGAAGTAGTCCGCTCCGGAACCGCCTGGGAAGCGGCGGGTGGACTTGGTGCCTCCAGACAGGCGATGGATGAAGCTCATCCAGAACAAAATCATCATTAGGTTCTGACCTGGAGCCCGTTGGGGATCCAGATCGACCCGTAAATCAAGAATTCTGTTGGAACTCGGTTTTCTGCAGAAGAATTTCTGAAATTCATCGGAAAAATCTAATATTCTATAGATCAGTCCTGGGACACCGAGGATTGAACTGACGATGAGTATGAGGAGAATGACGGCAGGTTGACGATGATGCGTTCACTGACCTGCCTCTGATCGATTTAACCCTTCCTGGTGCGTTCCTGAAGTATAAAAGATACAGTCAGCTGACTCAGCGTGAAAAACACATTCCATTATTTGCAGTATGCAAATGTACAGCATGAGTTCAGACGCCTGAATATAGATAAGGCTGCATACATATTCGGATGGGTGTGGTGGGGGGGTGTTGGGGGGGTTGAAAGCGAAGCAGAAAAACGAGTCTCAGAAACACAAAGGCTGAAACGGAAAGCGGGAGCTATATATGGGCCATATGTGGGGCTGCTGCTCCTCATTATAAAGTCGGAGGTGGTTTCTGGTTACCCCCCCTCCCCTTTTGTCTCCCACCCCCACCCCCCACTCTGTTACCCCGGCTGCTTCAGCTCTTCTACCCCCTTAAACCTCACATTTAGAGCAAATTACCCCCGAGGACGTCATCGCTCGCTTTCTCTCCGCTCCACATTTGTCAGCGGCTAGGGGAGGGGGGTGGGGGGTGGAGCTGAAGACACTTCCACACGCCTCCTCGTGATTGGCTCCTTCGAATACAGGTAAACAACAGGTGTAGGACGTGGGACGTGGGGGTGTGATGCCCTGACTGGGGATTAGCTAAAGTAGCATCCAGTATTGTGCTGACACGACAGATAAAGCAGACCCCCCCCCCCCCCCACCAGGTCACAGGCCCCGCCCACAAGCCCCGCCCACAGGTATGAGCAGCCACGCTTCTTCTCAGGTGAACAACAGAGCATCGCAAATTCTGATACCACCCAAAACCCAGGGGTCTTCTTTCAAGCAAACAAACATGCAAGCAAACAAGAAAACAAGCAAACAAGCAAGCAAACAAATGAACAAGCAAACAAACAAAAAAGCAAATAACCAATTAAAACAAACAAGCAAACAAACAAACAAATAAACAAGCAAACAAACAAACACAGAGCTAAACAAAACGGGCGAAGAGGAGTATGAGCGATCTTCATCTTCATCAGTACGTGATCACTTCTAAGTAAACGTGTAAACTTTATCGATACACCGATCGAAGACAGTGTTCCGCCTGAACACCTGCACACACACACACACACACACACACACACACACACACACACACACACACACACACACACACACACACACACACACACACACACACTGTTAGCTGCCGATGCTAACAGGTAGCGGACCCCTCCCTCGTCTTCATTCATTCTTTATAAAATCTGTTTCCCATCTTTTTCCTGGCTGCTGTCTTTATTTCTGCTGGTGTTTTTATTGACAAACACTTAAATGGTGCTATAATGTGGGTGGTGGGGGCTCTGTGTGTGTGTGTGTGTGTGTGTGTGTGTGTGTGTGTGTGTGTGTGTGTGTTCACTGCCAGGTTTCATCGGGAGCCAGGTTTGGTTCGGCCCGCAGCGTTTCTGGGCCGGAGTTTGTGCTGCGGACTTAATGAGAGCTTCTTTCCACTGCAGTAAACAGTCCAGGTTTACGAAGCGCTGCAGCTGTTAATACCAATAAAACCTTCAACTGGGGGGGGGGTGATGTAAGCGTGAGGACGTTATGTGATGGTTGAGTCTTTTTTTATTGATTAGGGATATCAAATTGATTTAAAAAAATTTGATTATGAATTAAAAGTATTTCAAACATTTTTCTGTTTTGGATGGATTCTCTCTTTTCCTTCCGCTACGAGCCGCGGCCTTATCTAACCCTGGACTATAATTTAAAGCCGAGCCTTACAAAATAAAAGCCTTCTCCTTTAATTACTGGCTTCCCGGAGTCTCTCCTCTTATTTGACCCCCACCCCCATCCCAACCCGCTGACGTTCCCTTAAACAAGTTGTATATTTGCTTCCTGAGAAAGTGGATCATCCAGATGAAGCGTCCCCAGGTGATCACCCCCCCCCCCCTCCCATTCCCACTCGGCGCATGCTAGCAGAAACTGGAAGCACTGGAATATCCCACACCAGGGAATCACGTGAGAAACGCCAACGGACTTTGTTCAGTGTTGACATAACGATTTTCAAAATGTCTGAGTCAACCATTCAGGTCCTGGTTAATTAATGGTTTTGATAATGACGGCAAGTTGCCTCAACGCTCTTCATCCTAACCTCGGGGCCTCCGGCAGCTCCCGTTGTCTTCCTCGCGTCTGAATGGGGAGGCGCACAAAGCTCGTAACCCGACCCGTGGGCCTCGTCGACGACTAGCGTGAGGCCTAGATTGTTCCCGGTGTCCGATATCCGATCTGGTTCTCGCTGCGACCGAGAGAGAACAAGGCAAAAAACAAAAAAAACAAAAAACAACCTGCTGTCGAAAAACTTATTTCTTTACATCCTTATCAAAAGCAAATCCAAGTTATGCTAAATCACACATGATAAAAAAAATACTTCTTTGGTTTCATCGGAGGTGACATGAAGCGCCCAACGACCGCTCCTGCCGGTCATCCGATCCCGGCTCCGGGAGGACGGGATAGAGTGACTGGAGAGGATGTCCCGGGATAAAGTGACACAAAGACGCAGGTGTGGGAAGAAACGGTTGCGTCTATTCTGCTCCCGCTCTGACATTTCCCAAGGAGGCCATCAGTAGCTTAGATTTCCTATAGTGTGTTTGACCTGCATAGGAACTGACATCATAGAGGAAGAGGAGACGGAGTGAGGTGAAGGTGAGGTGGTGTGAAGACCAACGAGCGTTGGATGGAATAGTGCCATATATATATATACTGTATATGTATATATACCTCGAGTTATGAGTTGAATGCGTTCCATGACTGAGATTGTAAGTCAAACAACATTTAACCATTTAAATTAATTTTAATCTGTTCAAACCATGTAAAAAACAACAACCCCCAACTCGAAAATAAATGATAAAAAAACAACATATTTTTATCAACCAATAGACACGCAGACTTTACCTGTGTGTAATTAATTATGCAGTACATGTTATGTAAACAATGATAAAGAATGAAAAGAAATGCAAAAGTCAGGAGAACACACGAGCTACGTCTTTACTCCACCAACCAGAACGAGATCCGGTCTCACTGATGTTGTATCCATCCGCCAATACGCGGTAAAGAACGAGATGCGGTCTCAAAAATTGTAAAACAGCTCGAAGGGGAAGAAGTAGAAACCTGTATGCCGAGGGTTTCCCTGTGTATTTACTATTCTTCATCTCCTCCAGAGGCATTGAAGTACAACCGTCAGACAGACGGAGCACTGAAGGCGTGACGCTGCGGGCGTCTGACAGACGTGTTTCGTGTCGGCGATGGACACGGATCAGCTTGTGGTTGGAGGACACGTGTGTTCAGGAGGCTTTGAAGGAGCAAAAAGCTTCTCCTTCTGATGCCAGTTTGGCTTGAGCCCCTCTGGCCTGTAATTAGCGCGGATCACGGCTTAAAACGGGATCGCTCATTTGTACTGAGAGATAGTCTCTGGCTGCTCACGCCACTAATGAGGCACGTCTTTTATCTGCGAGAGCAGGAGCGGATCCTCGGCGATGCGAGCCGACGCTCCGGAGAGGAAAGAGAATCTGCTTAGTCAGTTTCCTTGGATTGCCTCTGAAGGGTTCCTCCGTCTCTGCTGCCAAGAGAACAGCATGATTTTGTCATTATTCTTATCCTTACCCCCCCGCCCCCAAAACCCCCCAATTCATGGCAGACCGAGACCCCAGATGCTGTGATATTCCGCTCTGTTTACATGTCATCTAAACTTCCTTAAGTAAATGCATCATCAGGACGCGTTCGAGAACCTCATGGGAAAGCCTTGTAAATGTCCCAGAAGGTGCGCTGACATCAAAGCCAGGGTTTATTTGAGGGTAAAGTATACACTCTCTTACGAGGAGGAGGAGGATGAAGCAAGCACAAGAGGGAGAGAGTTTGGATGCAAACTGTCACGAACATCTGTTCTGCAGTGATGCAATAGCATCACGCGAGCAGCGCTAGTGTGAAGAAACGCGTCTACGAGCACGGCCAGGGCCACACCCGGTTGACCGGTGTTACAGGTGTGTTCCCTTCCCATACCTGGTCCGACAGGTGAGGGTGACCCCCCCCCCTGTGGGGGTGGGGGTGCGGGTGGGGGTGAAGTTCCAGAATGCATTCACATCATAAGGACAAGTGATGCCGTCGCTGGGGGCGACATGAAAAACAGGACAATGTAATAATGGTTTAGATACCAGTGGGACCTGAGTCCAATGGAACCTGAGTCCAGGTGGGACCTCAGTCCAGTGGGACCTGAGTCCAGATGTGACCTGAGTCCAGGTTGAGTCCAGTGGGATCGGAGTCCAGAACAGCTGCTCGGAATCTGACGGGCAGCGAACACATGATGGAGTTCATGAGTGGTTTCAAAGCGTTACTCGGAGGTTTTATATCAGTCAGGTTCTGGAACGGCTCATGGAAAATGACTTGTGCATTTTTGAGTAATTTGGTAACTTTTGGACATGTCGAGGCTTCAGATGTTCTGCTGTTTGTCGACAGATCTTTGGACGCCGTGGAGATGATCACTAAAGACATGCTTACACAGGGAGCTCGTACAAATTCAAAATTATCTGCAGATAAAGAGGTAAAAGAAGGAAAACAAGCAGCCGCGGTATCCGATCCATCATTTAGTGCTTTTCTTTATTATCTTGTTTTCGCCTAAAATACGCCAAAATACAAATAAAAATAGAATTTAAATTTAAATTAAAAAAAAAAAAAAATTAGGTTATCAGGAATTCTTTAAGAACTACATTCTCTGCTGTCTGCAGGAAGCTACTGCAGGCTAGGCCTTCCCATTTAATCCCGCCATTTATGCTCAGCTAATTTAGCCTCCTTTGCCAAATCCTAGAATAAAGCCACAAATCTGAATTTAAAAACCGTTCTTCCTATTATTATTATTGTTGTTGTTATTTTTGTAAACAGTGACATCATCCTCTCCTCTACCATCTGATTGGACGCCGTCCTCTTTGCACGTTCTCTGCTGGGACCTGGACGCCGATGGAGGAACCAGAACGAAGGCTCCTGTAAGTCGTCTGTCTTCTCCTCAGTAATCATTAAACCGCCGCGGAGCGTGGAGTCTTTTCTATCTCCACCATCTCCCTATGACATCAGCGGCGTTTGGCCATCAGCGGCTCCGCAGCGTATCCCAGCATGCAACCGGACAGACAGCAGGGAACGCGTCCAAAATAATCACACTCATAACGCTGAAAGGCAGCGTTAGCATGTTGTTTACTTAGCGTGTGTGTTCATGTGTGCTTGTGATAGCGGACAGCTGCACATTAACCTGGTTCTGGTTCCACTGAGGACTTTAAAAAACATTTAATCAATGATATAAAGTCATAAAATAAGTGTTCAGTCATGGTTCAAGGTTCTTGTGGCTGATCGCTGTTTCCTTGTTTTCCCAGCACGTCTTTTGGATTTTCCCTGTAAATATTTACTCCACTAAAAGTCACTTCTAATTTGAAGTTTCAGCATTTTTTACAAGCAGATTTTAAACATAAAGCTTCAAATTTTACTCAGTAGAAAAGTTATAATTACTGCCAAATCCTGTACAGACTGAATTACTCTTATAAAGCACATGTGTCAAACTCAAGGCCCGGGGGCCAAATGTGGCCCTCCACATCATTTTATGTGGCCCGTGAGAGCATAAAAGGTCAGAAATAAAAATAAATAGGTCAAAAGTGTGCTTTGACCAAAAACTACATTTTCCACAATGTAGTAATTCAGCCCATTTTAACTTTGACAAAAATGTTTTGAACAAAGTTAATGTCCTAACTTGTGTTTGATGCTATTTTTCTTTATTGATTGATAGTTTGATCCTTGATTGATGGAGTTTTGCAGGTTTAATAACCTGAGAAAATTAAAAGGATTTATGTTATAAAACAGAAACAAGCAAACATGTTTTTTCTGTGTAACTGTAATGTTTGTAACTTAAATAAGTAATAAATTCAGAGTTATTTAACATTAAGGAGTAGTTACATTTATTTTAAATTAAATGAGTTACATTTAATTACATTTATTAGTTACATCTGAGCCTTTGGGTACAGCCTTTATGCTGTAAGCATTTATTACAGCTTTGTTCTCTGCTTAGACACGGGGTTTATGAATGATATAATAATTGAAACGCACCATCTGAAGGACGGTTATTGGTTTTAACATTAAACACCTCCATGAATATTAACTGGCTGTGATTCATCCATCATCGCGCGGATCTTTCATCATCTTCGTATAAACAACACGAGCTTCATCATGTTGACATTTTATTTTATCCAAACGTTAATAAAAACAATATCCGACAGTTCCAGTGTTGAAACGCCATTTTCATATCGGATTACGACACGTGGATGTGACAGGATTTGATTTTTTATTTTTTTTTCTGCTGGTTGCTCTGCAGCAGAGTCCGGACACATCCCAGCACCGGTCGGTTGTGTCACATATTTTATATTCTAGATCATGTTTGCTGCTCAAATGTCCAACCATCTGAGGTCAGAGCTGTTTGTGAGTCCGTCGAGAAAGAGAGGAAAGAAAGGAGCAGATGCTCCCCCAGGAGGAGGTTGGAGCTGACTCCCCTCCAACCTTAATTCTAAGAGCATATGGAAAAGAAGGATGACTGCAGGACGGGATGCCGGCAGGAGAAGAGAGGTTTAAATAAAGTGTTTTTTAATTAGAGAACAAATGGAAATAAGAAATAAGGTGTGTGAACAACGGAGCGTCGACGCTATCGTTTGGTTTAGAAGTTTTTGAAGTCCTGGCCTTCAACACCTGCCGCAGCCTTGCAGAGGTGCTGGGCGGATTCATCCGCGATTATTAAATAAAGCCAATACTGTAACCTCCTCAAAGCCACATAAATAAACCAAACATCAGAATAGAATTAGATAATATGTCAATAAGACAGCTGGAGTCAGCGATAGTGTTTCCCAATGTTTCCAGTCCTCGTGCCAAGCTGTGCAAACACATCTTGGATGTATCACTGCAGGAACTCCAGCCATGAAATTGTTATTGATATTCTTAACTGACTCTGGGAACGATAGAAAACACTCCTCGTCCTCTCCATCCTGGATATTTGACTGTAATGTGTGATGAAACGGCAATACAAGCGCGAGCCGCTGTGTGATGTGAGGTCGTTGGCGGTGGTGGGGTGTTATTTGAAGAACCCATCACCTGCTCGACCGCCGTAGAACCAGTTTCGTGTTTGATTTTATCTCCTGGCCGTGGAGGGAAAGGGAAGACGAAATAAAAACCTGCCTCGTTTTTCAAACAACCAACCGAAATTCACATTTGTTAGCTCCGTTCCTGTCATGTTGTGTTTAGAACCAAAGCACAGACGTGAACCTCAGGGATTGGCCGCCGCTAGCTCGGTTCACACGGTCGTCATAAGGGTTAGGGTTAGCCACGGCTAACATTAGCCTCCCGCTGACAGTTTACTCTAGTTTAAATGTCACATCTCGTGTTGCACTTTTGTAATGATCTTCCAAATATCGCATTACCTACACGTTTCGTTCCAGACCGCAGATGCAACTGTGATCCAGGAGAACAAACATCCATCCCTGGTGCAACGGCCTCATCAGCTGTTGCCGCTGTGATGCAATCAGATCCCCGAAAGTGCAAGAAAATGTAATTTTTAACTCCAGGGGCCAAGCTGGTCAAAACCAGATCAACAATAGCCCTGGAAACCTGGACTGAATCGACCCAGGAGGAGGAGGAGGGTTACCTTTAGAAGACAGGTACACCTACACCTGAGGCACAGGTGAGTGTGTCAAGTAATGGAGGGAAAGAGGGCTGCTATTCTATTCTACGTGGGGATTACAAATAAAGGATCATTCAGGTGAGTAAAATATGAAATAATACATCATTAATGAGGAAAATATTATTTTAATACCTCCAGTGATCCAGAAACAACAAGTGTGCCTCTGCTGTCTGTGCCATTTATGTACAAGGGACAGCAGGAAACATGTTTCATTGTTTGGACCTGACAGGATCATTAATTAATGTCCTGTGTTCTTCGGGACGTCTGAAGGATGTTTGGACTAAAGCAGCCAAATTTCTTTGGCCGCGTGACAAGTCAAGTTGTTTTCACTCACAACAGAATCCGCAGTGATTGGCTGAGGTCAGAGCGAGTCATATTTATCTGCTGAGACTTTTTAACCTTGGCGAGAAACAACCTGAAAAGATTTTTGCGTGAATGTCGCAGGGGGCGTGGCTCCTCTGGCCGCCTCAGGAATGCACTGATTTCAGACGCAGTGAATGGCGACCGTTACATGGCCGTTATTGAAACCACGTTTCGGTCGGCAGGAGAGACTTGATCTATTTGTTAAGATCAGTCGATCGGAAGGTTGATTTAAAAGCTTGTGGGGAGTTGGATCAACACTTGGACGGAGCGGCGGTGGCGTACGGTCAGGGAATTATGAATCTTTCCGCGATTGGTCGTGCAACTTCAGCGTTTGATGAGGTCTTTGGAATCATCTGACGGATTTTGCGCAATAAATCTTCTTCAGTTGGGATTTGATGATGGTTCGACATTCTCTTGACTCGTGGTTGTGGTCTCCTTGGAGACTTAATTAAAGGAACAAATATTTGCTACTTTGAACATTAATAAGTTTTAATTTTTAAGGATGAGACTCAATTTGGTGCCTAGAGGTTTCCTATTCAACCTGCATGAGCGAGAATGCACACACAAGTGCATTTAGCTTTGTTTTTAACAGGGGCGTTCAAGAAATGATTGCAACTTATTACGAACCTGGAACATTCCCCTCGAAAGGCAATAAATAATTTTCACAATCTCAGTGGACAACTTGTTTTATAAGAGCCACCATGAATCTTTGTTGAATCAACATTGGGTTTAAAGGGATTCCTCGGGGAAGGTCTGACGGGCCAACACCGCTCTTCGCGTGTCGAGGGCTAAAATTGATGGTCGTTAGCGTATTATATCATTAAAGCAATCACAACGTTTCTTGGGGAGAGAGTTTGGAGGTAAGATCGGGACCCTATAAAGTCGTTCTGCAGCAATCGTAAACGTAATGAGGTAATGGCGACTGAAGTATTTTAATCCATAATGTCCTGCTATTATTGACATTACACTGTTAGCCTGTCCGCGTGTCGACCGCTGCGGCTAACTGCTGCAGCTACGTGTCATCAGCTTCTCATAACAACTTCATTGTGAATGCATTCCTGTTTATCTGTGGTTGTTCGCGCGTCGCGCCGTTAAAGCGGTCCTGGCCGATAGCATCTGAGCGCTAACCTCCGATGGCTCCACCTCTGAGGGCTTTTTGCTGCATGAATTTACGAGAAGATGCAGGAGCAACGGCGTGTCTCCACCCTGACGCCGTCTGATGTTGTTGTTTAGCTGTTTACTGAGTGTGTTGTCGTGACATCAGGGCTTCTGATGGGACCCAGGACACGGAGGACATGCTATCTATCACCGGCTTTGGTTTCAGAATAAATAAAGAAGTTAAATTACTGTCTGCTTCTGTTTGCAGTGGTGTTACGTGTTAGCATCCTGCTAGCTGAGGGACGCATCGGAGTTTATTTGCTGTGCTGTTCTGGTTTCTCTTGTTTCTTTTTCTGTTTACCTGTTTGAGGACGGTTGAATTTTACAATGGATAAAATTTAAGCAGGTGACACACTCCGGTAGTTAGCGGTTGGGTTCCGTGTGAAGGTATGCTTTTGCTAGGTGCTGATCATATCTACGGCTTCCTGCTGGGAAGCCTGAGTCGCTCGTAAATTTGAATTAAAACTAAATTAACTTTAAGACACGTTTCTGTTTGTTTGATGGTTTGGACGTTAAATATCACAAGTTTCAGGAATCTTAACAAATTTTCCACAAATAATGACAAGAACGTCCTGCGACACCCCTGAATTCAAAATTTTACCCTGACCTAATTGCATATGTCAAAGATCAAAAACTAGTGCTCTGACCTACTGGCATTGATCAAAGCACTAGCTTTGATCTATGGTCTTACTCACACTGGCCTTCTCCCTCATCTTTCTCTCCTATTCAGTTTTCTGAGTGTACAAATGTTGAAATTTGCATTTCATTTTTATCCCCTTTGCTGCCCGAGTAATCTGTTTAAAAAAATACAACTTTCAGGAGTCTTAAAATTTTTTTCACAAATAATAATAACAAAAATAAGACATATTCTGTCTAATTTAAACATATTCAAATGGCTCTTCGATCTAGGGGTTGCTGTTCGTGTGTCTTTGTTCCACTCGGAGAACCTGCCCCTCCAGAGTTCTCTGCCTGACCCCGTTAACGATACGCACATGATCGAACGAAGTGATAACTCTTGAATTCAGATTGCGTGTTGTCACCGTAAATCATGTGAGGACCACTTCCCAAAAAAATCCCGGCTGGTGTTCTGCTCCGGTCGGGAATGTAAACCGGTCTGCTTCACATTACGCTTTAAAGACAGATGCTAAAGTCGGATCTGGAGCTTAAAGTTGGAATCACAAACGTTCCTAAATGGTGAAACTTGACCCGCCGAAGAAAAGAAGGAGCCGAAGTCACCGACCCGACCGCGACACCTCCACTCAGCCGTCCTTCGCTCGTGGTGGAGCGGTCACACCATCATCATCATCATCATCATCCCACCCAATCGGTGGATGGGATTGGTTCAGCAAAGACATCCGTTTACCTTTTCCTCTGTTTGTCAAACAAAACTTTTCTCTCCAACAGAAATGACAGAGTTTTGCATTAAAGCTTCACCAATGTCACAGGTCAAAGGTTAACATTATTCCTATTTTCCAATAAAAGATAATTCAGACAAATTGGGAAAAACTATCAGACGTGAGGAAAAGATTTTTAACACCTCAAGTGATCCAGAAACAAAAGTGTGTCTCTACTGTCTGTGCCATTTAAGCAAAAGGGACAACAGAAAAGGACAGCTTTCTGCTCTTGGTGTTTACCCATCAGCTTCTTTTACTCTATTTAATAGTTTTATTATAATAATACCCCGTTTAGACTCGTGATCTCTCTCTCTCCGTGTGTGTGTCTGCAACACGAAGACATTAAAAAAAAAATCGCAGAAAGACACCCAACCTTCACACAAATACCAGACTATATGAACACCAACGAGAGTTTCTCTAGTGTCATCTTTTGGCCACACGTGGTTTAGATTTTGCAGAGGTCAAGGGTCATCGTTCGTCTTAATCAGCCAATAATAAGTATCAACATGAACTCTTGCCTCCGTCATTGTCGGCCCGTCGCTCCGAATGCACAGATTGAATCTCAGACGTCTTCCTCATTGAATTATGTCCCGCTGATATTCGTTTTCACATTTGCACCATCAACCTTTTGGCGTATTTATGTTTTCTTTACTAATCCCAGATGCACCTATAACATTCTCTCTGTGTTGTTTAAGGGCTTCACATTAAAGTTTTACACCCCCACCCCATCCCACCCACCCCCACCCCAGATTAAAACGAGGGTTGTGGGTTCTTTTCTGGGTTCTGGGAGGCGATCAGAAACAGAGGCTCCCAAAAAACAGAACGATGCACCGAAAACCGAACGTCCACCAGAGACAACACCAGAAAACATGACACCCCCAGGAGAAGCAGGTCTGGCTGACGTCCCCAAAAAACCCCCCCAGACCCCCCAAACATCTGTGTGTTTAGCAAATGAGATTAAGGGTCAATTATGGGAGGGCCATTCTGACACATGTCTTGTATTTAGAGTGAGCAGATATCCATGAGGCGTTCACAGCTGATAACTTTAATGACTCCCAGCTAGACCCCCACACGCCCCCACCCCCAAAAGACCGATTCTGCAGCTTTCAAGCAGAAACTTTCCACAGTTATGTCAGAGCTGCTGAGCCGTTGCAGGACCGGCTGCAATTCTTTGGGACAGAACCCCCCGGCTGGCGTACATGACATGAGCTCAGAGCCCTGCATGCGTACATCCAGCCGGTAATGTGTGAGCTCTAATACGTCACTGCGCAGCTCTGTGGAACCACTTGTGCAGAGCTGGAAGTCTTGTTTTGATAAACACTCGGCTAGAAACCGTCGGCGATCAGAATGTGGCTCGGAGTTAATGACATGGTTTGGCCGGCTGCCTTCCACTATTGATCCAGCGTGGATTCTTCCAGTCCACTTTATAACCCTAATGCGAAACATTCATCACTGATGATTTCATGTCCAACTCATACTTGAAATCGGGGTTTTTTTTGCATACTTCTGCTGGAGGTTTTCGAGCGTGTTCGGCTGCACAAGGGAACGTCTTCACGTCGCGCGCTTTAAGGTGGAAGCGGGCCGGAGACGGCCTGCCGGAATCCATTTGGTTCTGGAATGCGAACTATAACGTGACAACATCTGGAGGCAATCTTGGCAGAATGGCAGCGTTAGCGTTAGCAGCATTAGCAGAGGGAGATGGTGAAAGAGACGTTCGCTGACGCAGCGAGGCCCGATGGAGATGAAGCTGGAGGTGCATCCGTCCGTCCTGGGATGGGCTCCGGGTCTTGGTGGTTTTCATGGGGTCCAGTCCGGTTGCGGTTCCTGTTGGAGGTTTCTCTGACATAAATTAGAACAACAGACTTAGCTAAGCTGTCACCGAGCTAGTTTTGGATCGGGCTCCTCTGATTGGTGCCAGCTCATTAGTGTGACTGAGTCCAGCTGTGGAATACCCGGCGAATGCCTGAATGCTGTTTTTCAGGTTCTGTTCACCAAACGACAGAAACGGGTCCATGATTTGAACCAGCAGCGCTCATTAGCGGAGGAACGCTGCGACCCGGAGGACCAGCGGCGCTCATTAAGATTCCAGAGCGCCCAGAGCAAAACATGGAGAAAAGCAACAGAGTGGCGCCTCTGCACCGACGTGGATCGTTCAGGAAGACCCGGATGGACCGGCACACCCGACAGGGACACCCTGGGTTTGTAAGGAGCCCCAGCAAAGAGTCAGACAAACAAACAAACAAACAAACAAACAAACCGACAAATAAGCAAAAACTAACAAACACGAAACTATCAAACACAAATAAACACAAAACTATCAATCACTAACAAATAAACACAAACTGTCAAACACTACCCCCTCCACCCCATCTACACCCCCTGACGGGGCAGCGGGGCGGTTTGATGGCGAGGCAGCACACGCTGTTCTTCTAGTTGACAGTAAAACTATCAGTGGGTGTCGTCCCTCCCAGAAGATGAACTCATCTAAACGTTCTGAAGCAGGAAAAAGATGCCCAGATGACACTCGCGTCTCGTTTCCTTCCTTTCAGTTTCACATTTTATTTCACATTTCCTCTCAAAACCTTCTTCTCTAATCCAATTTTAATAAGTGTCATCATTTTTACACCACTTTTCCTGCTCTTTTAGTGACACGCCGCACCCTTCTGCACCTCCCATCCCATCCCATCCCATCCCATCCTTTCAGTACGGTGTTCTCCGCCTGTTGCTTCCCTCCCTGTGTAGCTGAGCTGATCGCTGGCTCTCCTCTGCCTCACATTCCTCCCTCCTCTTCCTCCCCAACATGTCGTCCATGTAGTTTTATTATCTCTGTTGAAATTTGGACAAACACGACACAAATCTGCCCGGAGAGCATTTTATAAACAGGACGAAGTAGCTCAAGAATGTCCAACTCTGTCACGCTCAGATCGTTTGAATTAGAGGACACACACACACACACACACACACACACACACACACGCACACGTGCAAAGGGTGAAGGAATTATTACAATCCAGCTGCCTCCCATCCAAAGCTCGCCTGCCACTGCCAAAGGGATGATGATGCTGATGATGAAGTTGCGATGGACAGCATGCCAGTATTGGTCCCATGATGACATCACAGACTGATGTCATGCAGACGGGTGTGGTGATTGGACAGGCAGCTGAAAACGTTTGTGTGTGTGTGTGTGTGTGTGTGTGTGTGTGTGTGTGTGTGTGTGTGTGTGTGTGTGTGTGTGTGTGTGTGTGTGTGTGTGGTTGTGGTTATGTGCAGGGCAGGGTAAAAGTGTGTGAAGTCCTCTGTGGTTCTCTGCAGTCAGAGGATTGAATGGATTCTGCTGCACGAAGGGGGGAGGATGGAGCTTTGAGCTACAGGTTAGCATTAGCATGCTAATCTGCTCACATCGCTGATGCTAACATGTGCTCCTTTTGTAACCGACTATTACGACAATGAGACAGATAAACCTCGGCTCACGTCATTTGGAGTTACGTGGTTCTCGATAATACATCAGTTTTCAAAAATAATAAAAATAAAGTTTGTCTAACACAAATACTGTAATGATAAAATCACTATTAAACCGTTAAAAGCACATAATATGTTACTGTAGAATTAATCAGAATAAAACATATAATATCGTATTATTAGCCCGTAGCAACCCCCGTGACCCACAATGAGGAAGAAGCAGCTTTCTGTACAGAACTGGGAATAGTTATCTACAGTTTAGTCAGGAGACGAGTTAATTTAAGTTAACTTGTGGATCGTTTGGAAATATTTCCTCACGAGTCGACCTCATGGTGGCATCAGAGGGAACAAACATCAACTGGGTTCAACCTCTGGAGAACACGAACGCAGCAGGTTGACTGATCTAGACTCTCTGGGGTTTTCCTTGCAGCTTCTGTGTCACTTTGTGGACTTTGATTGTTGTCTTTGCGTCAGTAAATTGCATCACAAACCTCCCACGCAGTCCACAAGCAATAAGATGGTATCAGCAGAGTGTTTAGACTGTGGCGCGATGACAACAGGCATACTTATATGTTGTAAGACACCGGGTTAAACATGTAACGCTGGAGTGGGGAATAGAAACAGTAGACAACCAGTTAGACCAAGTTGTGTCCTCAAAATAAACGCCAACACAAAGAGTCTTTATCAGGCTGCGGGTACGCGATGAGTCACGATTGTGAAAGTAGGCCAGTCTGAGAATGAGTGGCACAGGTATTCGGGTGTGGGATGTAAGACTGCAGCTCTACCTGTGTCCCTGAACGCCCCACATGCGCACCACCCTGCACAACGTGTGGAAAAGTAGAACACTGATGATCGAAGTCCAGGGTTAGGGTCGCAAAGAGGACTAGAAATAATCATGCGAAATACTGAGAATCGAGTCTGAATTGAGAAAACAGTTACAATTTTTACGATAATGTCGTCTTAATTTTACGAGAAAGAGGCGGTAAAACGGCGAGAACACTCTTGATTGTTGGAACCGCTGTCAGTCAGAATGAGGAACGCCAAGCATCTAGTCTCTTTTGGAAGAAGTTCCATAAAGAGACATTTAATGCGCTGGCATGACAACACGCTGTTATTGTAAGTACCAACGCTCTGAAAGGCTTGTGTGAGAACCTGGGTCCGTTCCAAAGGCAGAACCAGATAGACTTGGATGGAGCTGGAGGAGGAGGAGGAGGAAGGGCTGGTAGTTCCCCTCAAGGGATAATTTCGGTTGAATCAGCGTTAGAACTTTATTATCTTACTGTAACTTTATTTTTCTCTGTGGTTCTTTATAATGGATTTTTTTTTTGCACTGTTGTGGAGACATTAATTTAATAAAGTAGAACCTTGAGATGCTCGAAAGTCGAAATAACTAAAATCAGTTCAATCCATTCTAGTCTTGTAAAAAAGCTCCAAACCCACTAAATTATGAAAAACCAATATATTTACCTGTGTATAATTAATTATATATGAGTTACGTAAACAATGATAAAAAATGATTTAAAAAAACCCCCGCAAAAGTCACGTGAACACACGAGCTACGTCTTTACTCCACCAACGAGAACGAGATCCGGTCTCACTGATGTTGTATCCATCCGCCAACATGCAGTAAAGAACGAGATACGGTCTCGGCTGTTTTATCCATCCGCCCAACACGCGGTAAAGAACGAGACACGATCTCAGCTGATGTATCCATACGCCCAACGCGCGGTAAAGAACGAGATACGATCTCAGCTGATGTATCCATCCACCAACACTTGGTGGTGTCCTAAAGCAAGGCTGGTGTCTTGAGGTTCTACTGTATTATAAATAACAACAACAACAGTAATAGTTGTGGCGAATCTGCTCTACAGGAGAGGCCGTCCATCTGCTGGGTGTTATAGAGATAAAGACGTGACTCTTAATCCAACAGCTGCGCAGCTCGAACTAAAACGACTGCCGTTACATAACTCAGCGTTTGATTTGCTGCGATGACGCAACTTGAAGTACGGACCCACAAACCCAGGAGGTTAGTTTATAGAATGTAATTTAGTTTTATAAGCTAGCTTTGGCCGATGGGAGGCACATATGTAACATGTTTGCGCGTCCCGCTGGAGGAGAGCGACTGAAGACGACATGAATTCATTGCTACACGCTTCTGCGTGACAGAAACCGATGTCCGACACAAAGCTACTGATGTAGCGGCCAGTTTGGATCCGATGGCGTTGGCGCCGCTTCGGCATTCCGGATCAGACACAAGAAAACTTAAAAATGCTTACATCACATGTAACATGCACCTCACGTAGTTGTCGTTGATTTATTTATTATTAGTTGTCGTATTTAATATTTAAATTAGCGCTTATTAGCTTATTTAGCATTTGAAACGTGTGAAACAAAGAACAGGGTTGATTCTGTTATGGACGGACAAGGAAGAAAAACAACGCAACTGTGTTTGTGCAGATTCTGCAGTTTTATCGCATCATACGCCTCAGCAGGGGCATCAGCCACCACCACCACCACCACCACCAGGGCAAGACATTCTGATAATCACGAATCGCTGATGGATTTCTGCGACAAACGCCTAATTTTACTTTTGACTTAACCTCCCCAGGAGGTGAACGACTCGATGAGTCACCGTCACATTTTTCTGTCTTCATGCTAAGCTAAGCTAGGTTGCAACATTCCCACACAGGCCTGCAGAAGATGGGATGACTGATGCTAAGTGAGCAAAGCAGACAGGTAGTCAGGTCTGGTCCTGGCCGGCAGGGCGTGGTTTCACCTCCTTCTGCCAGCTGTATGTCAGAACCCTGGCATCGGGCCTCCTTTTGGGTGGAGGGACGTCTTTTTTTATGTCCTGTCATGCTAGATGAATGGAGGCGGGGACAGGAGACAATGCGTGGACGTGGTTCGAGGCGTCTTTGTTGGCATTGTCGGGTGAAAGCAGACAAGAAGCACATCGTGTGAACGTGCTGGTGTTTGATTTGTGTGCACAGGCAGGCACATGGGTGTGGACATTCCTTCATCATGGTTGGGGCCATTCCTGGGCGTATCCCTCCAGCTGACAGCAGCTTCCTGTTGTAGTAATAGTTTTTTTTTTAGAGCCAGACTGTGGCGCCCCCCCCCCCCCCCCCATCAGAAAGCAACGACTCAGAGTTCACCGGTGGTGGGTGGAGAAGCTCCGACGTGTCCGAGGAGTTCGAATTCACAGCAGGAGGTGCTAAAGGTGTTAAAATGTCACCAGGAGAATCTGAAATCAGCCGTTTGGTTTGTCTTGACTCTACTTATCTGAAACCGGGCCCCCGTAAAAAGGGGGGGGGCAGCACCAAAGGATGAAATAAAGCAACCTCAGCGCTCTTATCCGACGCTCCCCTCCCTTCTCCTTTCCTTCCTGTGAAATCAGATCGGAGCCCTGACCCGTCCCCTCAGCGCTTCCTCCTCCCGGCCGACGCGGTTGTGTAACTCCAGGTTGAAGGTGCGAGGCTGTGAGGTCATCATCCTGTGACCGACATTTTGCACGCTGACTGGGATGAAGTCGTGTTCCTGCCTACAGGAAGTGACCCTCTGATGATGTCATAGCAACAACAACAAGAAAATGAATATTAACATCTGATTTCATAAAGTTGATTTACGGAAGTGTAGGCCGGTCCCAAGCACGGAGGGTTGCAGCAAGAAGGGCATCCAGCATAAAAAACTTTGTCAAACAAATATGAGCGTTCATCTAAAACGCGTGAAACTCAAGGCCCGAGGGCCAAATGTGGCCCACCACATCATTTTATGTGGCCTGCAAGAGCATAAAAGGTCAGAGTGTGCTTTGATTATAACTACATTTCCCACAATGCAGAACTTTAGGCCATTTTCAATTTTGACAAAAACGTTGTGAACAAAGTTAACGTCCTAACTTGTGTCTGATGTTATTATTCTTTATTGATTGATAGTTTGATCCTTGATTGATGGAGTTCTGTGGGTTTAACAAGCTGACAAATTTATGGATTTGTCAGGATTTATGTTAGAACAGAGAAACAAAAAAACATGTTTTTCTGTTTAACTGTAATGTTTGGAACTAGAATAAGTAATAAATGCAGAGTATTTACATTTATTTTTGCATTACATTGAGTTACACCTAGTTACATATATTAATTACATCTGGCCCTTTGAGGACATCCATGGTGCTGATGTGTCTGGATCTTCCAGAACCCTGTGAACTGGACCTTCCTGCAGTCGTCCTGTTTCGGATTGGACAACATAAAAATGTCTTTGTGCTTATCGGCGGAGGCATCGCTGAATTCAGATGTTTTCAACCGCCGCGCCGCCCCTACCGTAACGCCGTGCTAGCTAATTAGCCACCGGCAATTAGATGCGGGTGTGTATTTGTGAAATGGACCTTAGCTCTGAACACAGTTGGTGCTTTTTTTAAACAAGGAAGGGGGGAGGGGTCACAAAAGGTCTCATTGAGACCTGGTCAGGTGTTTCTATGGTCTGCTTTCAGGTCCCGACTCGGGGCCGGAGACCGAGCGGCGCACCAAGATGGCGATAAGCATCAAGTCGCTCCCGACAACGACAAAAAAAAAACTGTTCTCTCTGCGTTTTTTTGGCTGAAGAAAAGCTGCTGAATGAACGGCATTATGGAGAGAAATCATCGAGGTAACGTTTAACATCGAGGCGGGACGGGACTCGCTCCACGTTCCACCGCTACAAGGGAGATGTTTTACAGCCGCCTTCAAAATAAAGCACCTCAGAAAAAAAAAGGGAAAAGATGCAACTAAAATTACTGAAGAGGAGGACGAAGAGCGTCCGTTGTTTATCACACGCAGTACGAGTCTCCTCAGGAAACGACTGCAGGACGGCTTCAAGACGGGAACAGCGTCGCTCTACATCATCATGTGTGGATATTTTCCACATGCCTGCTCAGCGTTATTCTGTTTCCCACTGAGCCAGTGTGTGTGTGTGTGTGTGTGTGTGTGTGTGTGTGTGTGTGTGTGTGTGTGTGTGTGTGTACACTTTAAGATAAAAGGCTCCTATCTGTGGGCAGAGGGTGTGTCCACCAGATCAGCACGCACATGATCCTCCAGTGAATATTTACTCGTTGGCCTGGCGCCCCGGCTCCGCTCTCACGAGGCATCGTGACCCCGGGTCCCGGCCGGCTCCCGTGTCCCCGGTCCCGGAATCCGACAGGTCCGGAACCCGTGCCAAAGCTAAGTTTTGTTTGGTTTTTTTCATTTACCTTTTTTTTTAAAATAAATAAACCCACTTTTTTTTTAAGTGCTTTTAAGAAAAAAATTTAAAATTTTTTTATTAATTACTTATTTATTTTTAAATTCAAAAAAAGTATTTTTTTTACTTTTTATTAAAAAAAATTTAAATTGAGAAAAAATAAATAAATAAAAATAAAAATATTTAAAAACCACTTGGCTTCGGCACATGTCCGGGCCCGTTGGAGTCGCGGAGCCAGTAGGGACCCGGCTGGAGTCCGGACCCGTTCAGAAGCCAAGTGTAACGCCGTCGCTGGCAGAGTGGCGGTTATAATTTCGCTAACACCCTCATTATGGTTTAATGGGGCCGTCAGAGTGACATAATACTGTAGAGACGCTCGGAAACCCCCTCCACGTCCACGGCGCCCCGTCTCCAACCCACCTGCTCTTTTTTTTTTTTTCACGCATTTCATGTCTTTATGCACACTCCCCCACCCCCACTTCCTTCTTCTGCCCCCCCAGATTGAAACCAACGCTCTGAAACGGTTCAAAGCGTGCTTGATTTTTACATCAGAAAGCAACGACAACAACAACAGTGATGATGAAGATGAAGATAATAACAACGTCGGGAGTAATGGAACACTCTTCTCAGGTCTGCTTACGCACACGATCAGCATGAGTCACCGAGGGAGGAGGAGGAGACCCCTCCCTCGGTGGAGCTATTAACGTAGAAGAGAAAAACTGGTTTGACAGACAGTTACACAATCGGGATTCTTTGTTCTGGAACGCAGGAGTAACGCGTCGATGAAGACGAGGAGAGAGAGAGAGAATCCGCCTCCCGTAACAAAACCAACTGTGGATTTTACACCGGCGTGTAAATGTGATTTATTAAAGCCGGGGGGGCCTCCTGTTGTTCTTGTAATATCACAACTCAATGAGGCGCGAGACGTGGGGGTTAGAGGGGGTCAGACCGATCCCCCATGTCTCGATCTGGAGAGGCGTTCAAAGCCAATCAGCCGTTCCAGAACCGGCCGGTGTTTGCTCAACCTGAGGCTTTTGTTTAAACGCAAACCGTTGTGTTTTTGGTTGTTTTGGGGGGGTTTTCACGTTTAACGTGCAGGCTAGCAGGACGCGTCATCGCCGGATCAAATTTTAATTTAATTGACCAAATACCCATCAAACCCCGTAGTCATTCAGATCAACTGAGGTGAACGCGTGCTAAGACGCTAGCATATCTGCAGCACATGATTCCTGCACGCCGTTAGCCTGAATGTAGCGTCAACGTATCGCTAAAGCTAAGCTAAACACACGGCGGATCGTTCTCCTGTTTGCAGACAGAACTTCATCCGTCCTGAAGGAGGAAACGCAAACAAGGATCTCTTTATTCTTCTCAAACCGCACCGGGATGTCGTCTCGCTGTGTGCAAACGCAGCGCCGCCGCCGCCGCCGCCGCCGCCACAGCCGAGGCCTCAACACATCACATTTTTCCCTCAGAGTTCAGGTGTGTGTGTGTGTGTGTGTGTGTGCATATGGTTGTGTAGGTGTTTGCTGGTTTTCCAGGCGATGTTGTCATCCCGCTGCATCACATTTTCCCCCGGTGCAAACGGCGGCGGCGGCGGAACGCGTCCGCTCTCACGCCATCATCAACCAAGGCCAAACGCGACGGGGCAGCGAGGTCACACCGACAGGAAGTCGACCGCTCTGAGTCACACACGAGTGTGCGGGGGCAATGTGTGTGTGTGTGTGTGGGGGGGGGTATGTTGGTGGCATCAATGGAAAAACACACAGTCAGGAAAGCACCAACGCAGAAGTGGTGGAAGTAAATGTCACCAACATCCATTAAGGCGCCATCATTGATCAGGACGCGATCGGGAAGCCTCTGATGTCGATTCAGGAATACCACAGAAGAAGAGCGTTTCTGCTGATGTGGCAAATTTCCCGTTTTCTTTTTGAAACGCGTGAAGCTGTGATTTATGGGGGCTTCATTCAGAACCATTAGATCCATGTGTCTAATGAGCAGCCAGCGTGTGTGTGTGTGTGTGTGTGTGCGTGCTATGCATTAAAATAAGCATGTTTCTAAAGAACCCGGTTCTGACTCTGATGAACGACACAGAACCGTGTTCTTATAACCGTCATAAATTATAAATTTGACCAAATGGGTCGGTTTTACGACGCCTCATGTCAGAGTGAAGTATTTCATTGAGCCAAATAGCTCAGAGTGTAACAGAGCGAGCCGGTGAGGGAGGGGTGGGGGTGGCGGTGGTGGTGGTGGTGGGGGTTGTTAGTTCATGAGCTGGTGGCCCATCTGGTTCCAGTTACTGAAACCCGGCTCCTCAATTAGACGCAGCATGATGTCAATAAAACGTCAGAGCGGAGAAGCCGTCACTTAAATTGGGCCTGTCAAGCGTCGCTCTTCCAGAACTCCGACACGATTTTCTCAGTTTGATGAAGTTTTGATCGGGATGCTGGGCTCGTTAGTCGCTTTCTACGGCAAAAATCGACAGGAAGGAACACCAAACGTACAGTTTGCGCTTTAAATCCGTCTCCTGACAACGATTTTCCACGTTTTTCCACAACATTCCTCCTCCGGTCCAACATTTTGCCCTCTAGCTCTCAGATTTATGCCTGAATATTAAATTCCATACTGGAGGGAGGGAGGTTTTGGAGAAACAGTGGTGACATTTTATATTTCTCTCTCTTATTTTGTTGGATTTATTCCCGTCCTTCGCAGCTCGGACTCTTCCCACCTTGTCGGGACGTCCTGCAAGACCTCGCCGATGTTCGGGGGTTGTTGCGTTTCTGGATTTGCTGCACAGGCATCCAGATGGGACGCAAGAAAATCCGCAGAAAAAAGGTCACACACTCCCAACGGCTCCCGCTGGGAGAACACGATAGCACACACACCTTCCCGGGAACGCCGAGGGTTTGGAAGTCTGACAGTAATTACCCCGAGCGTTTTTACCTCCTAACACTTTATCTGCACAGTTGGTCTGGAGATGATCAGCAGACGACGTGAGCGCTAATAGCTCGTTAGCTTCAACCTGTAGTCGAATCACGTGGGTAGGACTTCACTCCCAACACTCATTCCCCGTCTGGATCCGGATTACCTCACATCTAAAGTTCCACGAACACAAAGAGACGTCATCGGCGTAAAAAGGCAGCGGCGCTCTGAATCCGCGCCGTGATTACAGTCAGCGTAGGCCTCAAGGAGGGGGGGGGAGGGATACGGGGGAATAAAAAGTTTTCACTCACTTTGTTTCCATAGCGACGGCTCTAACATTGTAAAGTCAGGGTCGTGTTTTACGGACGGCTTTTATGCTTTTATGACCGAAGGCGTTGCGTTAAAAGAGACGTTCCCGCGGCGCCTGAACGCACCTTGGACAGGTAGGTGGACACCAGGACATCAGTCTCCTGATTGGAGATATGTCTATCAATAAAACACACATAATTCTTCCTATAAGAGAGTGGTGAGGACAGCCATGATGGATGGATTAGAGACAGTGGTGGTGAAAAGAAGACAGGAAGTGGAGCTGGAGGTGGAGGAAATGGAGGTGTTGAAGTTCTCTAGGAGGGACCAGGTTGGATCAGACATGAGTTCCTCAGAGGAACAGCCAAGGTGAGATGTTCTGGAGACAAAGTTATAGGGAGAGCTGACTCTGATGGTTTGGACCCGTCCAGAGGAGAGACGGTGAGGATGGAGCTACCAGGAAAGAGGAAGAGGAGAAGACCAAAGAGAAGGTGGATGGATGTAGCGAGGAAGAGGTGAGGGTAGCTGGTTCCAGAGAGGGGGATGAAGAAGATAGACTGACACGGAGAAGGAGGACACGCCCAAAGAAGAAGAAGAATCTATCATTCTTCTTCTTGCTGGCGTCGCTGCAGCGCTTCTTAAACATATTTGCTCTCCGACATCCCATAATATAAGCATTCTGGACCAGCATGCAGCTGTTTTTTTCTGCGCGTTTAACGTAAATCGGGGCTGACACGTTCTGCGTGCTCCTCCATTATTCGACATGCGTCCCCTGTGGTTGGTTAAGCCGCTGGCGGCGCTTTGGCGTTCGCCGTCCGGCGAAGAGGCTGGTACTCGTTCCGCCGCTCGTGAGGCCCCGGCGCTCCGAGACGAGAACCAGTCCAAGTTCTGTGTGTCAACAAGGTGAGCTCATGGGAAGTCCCTGATTCTCCCATGTCGGACCAACACAGAAACACATTTTCCCCGGCTCTGGCGGCCCGGGTTCTTTTTAAGAGGCTTCTAATCCTGGTTGTGACATCACAAAGCCCCGCCCCCTCGTCTGAACGCCGTACCCACACTGCATCTCCAAAACCCACCACCCCTGACGCTGAGGGGGTTAAACATCCGAGCTCCTCTCCCCTCCCTTGTTCCCCCCTCTCTTGTCCGTCACGTATTTGGCCGCCAGAGCCGCGTCATGTGACCAGGAAGTGTGGCTCCCCTCCACTTCCCCCCCTCCTGCCAGAAAGGAAATCTTGTAAGAGAAGGGGGCCGGCGCCGGGCGCTGTTACGTCATTGGTTAAAAATAACTGCCATATTTAAGGCTGTGGAGGAATCCCAGGGCAGGCAGAGGCTGGACAGCCTGCCGCCCGACAGGAGCTCGCTCTTCCTCCCAGGATCTTCCTCGCCGACGCCCCCCCCCCCCCTTCCTCTTCAAGTCCCATTTCGCTTCTCACTAACCCTCACCACCTACACCACATTTTCCTACCCCTTGTGAGGGGCCCGATGCTAAATTACAAGACGTGAGGAAAACTCATGGTGGTGGGGGGGTCTGGGCCGTTCTGGCCTGGTGGGGTCCGTCCAAACAAACCCGGACCATGACCGTCCCCACGTTTCCCCGGCCGCCACCCAGAGAGGAAAAGTAAAGAAAAGGGAAAAAGAAAGTAAATATTGTCATAAAAGTAAAACCAGAAGTGCTTCCTGAGACGGCGTCACTTCCTGTCTTACCATGTTACCTTGGCGACCCCTTTACCCATCGGGCGGGGCAGAGAATGCCGGCGGACTCCTGAATCCGCCGGGCGATTTTTAGTTAAGATCGGATCGATTGTAAACGACGTCAGAATCGACAAAACAAACAAACAAACAAACAAACAAACAAACAAACTAACAAACAGGAAGTGTTCATGACCGGGCAAGAAAGAGATGACTTGGTGTTTCCAAAGAATGAAAGTTATTTTCAATTACAAGAATCACCCGGAGGCCGGAGACGATCGGACGTCCGCGAGCTTCAGAGCCAATCGGATTCGTCGCAAAAAAAAAAAGAGTCAAAAACGTTGGAGATGTAAGTCGAGGACAAGACAAACAAGAGCGGAACAAACGTCCCACTGTTACAACATCAAACAATAAATCATAGGTCGCCCAACAGGATGCGAACTCTATTGACAGAGTTCTCAGGCTCGTTTTCACCCATCAGTCTTTTTTTTTTTTTGTTTGCCAACCCAAAGCGCCGTGCGTTCATGCAAATGAGCGAAGACACCGGCGCGCCGACAGCGCCTGTGTCCTGTTGGAGCGGGCGGCGTGTTTGTTGACATGCCCAACGGACGAGATCCTGATGCAGCAGGATCACCTGCCAGCCCAGTGTTTGCTCTCCTGAGCTCCTGAGTCAATCCGCTCATTGTGTCCGAACACGGGTTCTGGGTTCGGAACACACACACACACACACACACACACACACACGGTTCACTTCTGGACCTGTACTTATGAATAAAGACGGGTTGATTGTGTTGGATGTTTACAAACACGTGGAATTTCAGAATAAAAGCGCCGCCGTCCGACTAGGTAAGTCAACAATAAGATAACTAGAACCAGGGCAGTCAGAGGCTGCAACATCCTGCGACACCCCTGAATTCAAAATTTTACCCTGACCTACTTGCAAAAGTCAAAGATCAAAGCTAGTGCTCTGACCTACTGTCATTGATCAAAGCTTTGATCTATGGTCTTACTCACACTGGCCCTCTCCCTCGTCTTTCTATCTTATCCGGTTCCTGAGTGTACAAAAGTTTAAATTTGACCATGACCTACTTTTCTCGAGGTCAAGGTCATTATCTCATTTCCACCCCCTTTGTTGCCGTAGTAACGTGCTTTTTGTTTCATCTTTCTATCTGCAACGGTGGTGAAGATATTTGGTGGACCGTCGGACACACGAACACTGACATCACGAGACATTGCCGCTTTGAAACAAGATGTGATTATAGTTCGTATTCATTCTAGTCTGGAAAGGCCTGTAATGACATTTACCCACAATGCTTTGCACAACCCGTGAGAAGAATCACACAGTTTGAATGATTGATTGATTTAAAGGGGATTGTTGCGTCTTGGTGTCTGTGTGTGTGTGTGTGTTGGGGGGGGGGGTGATTATGACGTCACACTGTAGAAGTTTAAAGTCCTGCAGGCTGTCACGGGTTTATTGCCCTTCTTCTGTTATCATCCCTCTCTTTACTGTCCTACCTGCCCCACATTTTACTGTTGTACTTTGTCTGACGAGGGTTTTAGTCTCTGAATCGAACAAACTTGTTAATTTGTTCGTCACGTCGATATAAATAAAGTTATTTTTATTGATATCCTCGGTACTCGTCGTCTCCACACACACCAGCTAACACCTTCACAGCCACACCTGCAGCTAATGGAGCCGATGAAGCTAACGAAGCTAACGGAGTTAGCCAGGTGAGACCCCCCCCCCTACCTGCAGGTGACCCCTCCTCCTCCTCTTCCACGGCCACGCGCGCTGCTCCCATTCGTCCACGGGTCGCGGGTGGAAGGGGAGAGCCTCCACTGGTTGCTATGAACACAAACAAAACTCGTGCTGCTCGCCTCGCGCTGTTTTCAGCGCTTGTTGCCAGGGGCAACGTGGGCGTGTCCTGCCCCAGTGATTTAAGGATACCTCTCACGCGCTTCCCTCAGTCCAGCCCGCACGTCAACGAGGCGCGAGGGATTCCCCGCGCGTCGTCGTCCCGCTTCGAACCGCAAAAAAAAAAAAAACAACAACAAAAAACAACAACAACAACAACCCAAGCGTCGGATCGTCCCGCCCGGTCACCGGCGGCTCGTCGCCCGGGATTACCGGAAGATGAACCGGGAGGAGCTCGAACTTTAAACCCGGGGTAGGGGTGGTATCGCTCGGCTCCAAACCCGGAGCGGCTGCGTGCAAGAAGCGGCTCCGCGCACGGATTCCCACCGATGAGGTGCGGACCCAGAAAGTTCTGCTGATCCACCTGGACCTTAACGGACCGGCTGTTCCAGGAACCACCCCCACCCTCCCTCCTTGCCATTCCTCCCTCCTCGAGGATTTGGGATTTTCTCTTTATTCCAGGCAGCCTCCAAATGACGAGGAGATGGCTTTAGGTGGAACGCTCCTTCCATCCATCTCCACGTTCGCCAGCGGCCCCACAGTGAAGAGCAAACCCGTCAATCTAGTGAGTATTGGACTCCTTTCTTCACCATGTTGAAGCGACCCCCCCACCACCACCACCACCACCACCCCACACCGGGGTAACGACCGCGTTATCCGGTGCGCCTCTGGCCGGGGCGGCTGCTCCTGTTTCACCGGCGTGTAGCCTCGAACACACGGAGGGTGACTCCAGTTGCGTTTCTGCTGCTGTTGGAGATGTGTGTGTGTGTGTGTGTGTGTGTGTGTGTGTGTGTGTGTGTGTGTGTGTGTGTGTGTGTGTGTGTGTGTGTGTGTGTGTGTATTTTTATTTTCTTGCCTCACTAACATGTCTGACTTTCCTTCCTCCCCTCTTCTTCTAGAGATGGAAGGACGAGCTGTCCCTTCTTAAGAGACCCGGCGTGCCAAGCGAAGCCATCTGCTCGGACCCCACCGCCGCCGGCCCCCCCAGCCCCCCCATCATGTCCAAAAAGCACCCGGAACCCGACCTGGACCTGGACTACGACTTCATCCTGTCCAACTCGCTGCTGCAGCAGCAACAGCAGCATCAACAGCAACAGGAGGCGGACGCCGCCGCTACGGCCATGGCGTGCAGCTCGGCCCAGACCCTGTCGCCCTCCCCGGGTTCTTTCACCTCATCCTACCCCCTCCCCTCCCCTCAGGGCAACGCCGGCGAGCTGCTCTATACTATCCCAGACATAAGCGACGTCTCGCCCTCGGGCGGCTTTGTGGCCGAGCTCATGAGGCCCGAGTTGGACCCGGCGTACCTCCATCCCACCAGCCTCCACGGCAAGTTTGTGGTCAAGACAACAATGGACATGGGGGAGTACCCCCCAGGCGTGAGCGTAAGCAAGGCCTGTGTTAATGCTGCGTCCGAGCCCGCTCCTTCCCGCGTCTCACCGTCCTTTACGTGTCACAGGATAAAGCAGGAGAACCCCAGTAACTGCCCCGTCTCGCAGCCCCTAGACCTTCAGCTGGCTGGGGTAAACTCTCGGGGCCGGGGGGGCCACCAGCAGTGCCCCGGCCACCTGGAGCCGCACGGCTTCCCCGGTGGAGGGCGAGCCGTGGCCGGCGGCCGGTTATCGTCTTCGTCCTCCCTCTCCCCAGATCACCCTCTGGGACGGGACCACCCCGGGGTCCTGGGGCACCCCCACACTCAGATGGCGCTACCTCCTCCTCCACCCCCACAGGGGTACCACCACAGCTCCCCACAGGGGTACGCCTCCTACCCCCAGACGTCCTCCCTGCAGTACCAAGGTGGGTGGGCAGAAGTGTTTGTGTGTCTAAGCTTCCTTTAAAACACGCAAATGAAAACCGCAAAAGAAAAATAATGTTCAAATAAATCAAGTTTGAGTAAAAGGGATTGGAACCAACAACCATCAGCGCAAATAAATTGAGATTTAAAACTGTTTTTACGCTAAATCTTTACCAAAGAATAGGTTTTTCGCATTTTTGATAAACTTTTTCAAGACTCGACGAGGTAAAAAAAAGGTGTGACCCGTTGTGACCTTTTGACCCCCACAGAGCCCCTCATGATCTCTGGCGGGGACTGTCTACCCGAGGAACCCAAGCCCAAGCGCGGCCGGCGCTCCTGGCCGAGGAAGAGGGTGGCGACGCACACGTGCGACTACGTTGGCTGTGGGAAAACCTACACCAAGAGCTCGCACCTGAAGGCGCATCACCGCACGCACACAGGTAAGTAGCCATGGACTAGCTAGGACCGGACATGGGGGTGGGGGGTGGGGGCAGGAAGGTGGGAACTAACCCTGTTGTTTCCATTAAAGGGGAGAAGCCCTACCACTGCGACTGGGAGGGCTGCGGTTGGAAGTTCGCGCGTTCGGACGAACTCACGCGCCACTACAGGAAACACACGGGCCACCGGCCGTTCCAGTGTCAGAAATGCGATCGGGCGTTCTCCAGGTCGGACCACCTCGCCCTACATATGAAGAGACATTTATGAGGCACCTGGGGGGAGGGGGAGGGCAACGGAATGGAGAAACAAACTAGCAACCTTTTTTTTTTTTGCCTTCGAGACAAGCTGTGACGTTCACGGCAGCAAGAACGCGACTCCGTTCCACAGGCGAAGCGACAAGACTTTTTTTAAAGACTGGGTTGTAAACTTTTTTTACAAAAAAGGGACCAAACTGGAATTTGTCTTATTTAACCGACAAAACTTGGGAGGACCAGGTGCCATCAGCTTTTAACTGGAACTATTTTTTCTTGTTTGTCAGGGAGCAGCAGACAAAACATCTCCAGAACCTTCTACCAGCAGGCCAACGAAACACTGTCCAAATACTGTAGCCACAAATACAACTATATTTATACATTTCTCCTGCCATTCCATTAATTTCAGGTACATTAAGTTATACAGAAAGGTGCTCAGTGACTCTGAATAGGTACCAAAGATTAAGGGAAGTCTAGAAATGGGTGAAACCATGAAAAAAGTGCCATAAGGTGTGTTTCCTAGAAACATCTCTTCCACAATCTCATGAAAAATCAGGTGAACCTCTTCACTGACAACCGGTGATGGCAATCTTCAGTGCACTGCAGCTGCAAAGTGCAATAATTTATACGAGACATTCATATTTTTGTAATGAATGAGTGAACTCTGAACAAAGATTTTTTTTTTTGTTTATAGCCAAAAAAATATGTAATATAATCTTGAATTTTGTAAATTTGTGAATAAAAAAAAAAAAGCTTTGCTATTGTTTTGTATTTCGCATTATAATAAAAATGTATTTGAAATAAGTCGGCCGTCGCGATCCTTCTCTTGAAATCTAACACAAGCGCGGCTCCAGACATGGAATGGCTGCAGGCCAGCAGTTTAAAGGGCTTTTCTTTAAAAAAGACGCTCCTACAATGACCCGTTTCCGCGGGGTTCTCTTTCCACCTGTCACCGGGGAAGAATGGCGAGGACAATTCCAGGCTGACACCAATCCTAACGGCCATTCTGAGCCGAATAAAGCTGTCGATGATGAAACAGGAAGATAAGAGTCCAGCTCTTCTGATTATGAATTGTCCGATGGCGTTTGCACCAAGTAACTGAACACTGACTGAGAAGAACCAGAGGTGACGTCCTGCAGTCGCAAACAGGTTAAGGATTTTAAATCATTACGTCTTTTCAATGTGAACATGTTTCCCAGGGTTCATTTTTAAATAACTACAACTTTTTTTTAAATCAACACAAACCTACAGGAGTCCAGCTGGTGTTAAACATTTTTAACTCAGCTGGTTAAAGAGGAAACACTTCAGTATCAGAACCTGAATCAACACTAACTGGTTCTGTTGGGCTCAGGTGTAGCTTGACTCAGGTAAAGGGAGGCTGGTGCTCTGAAGACCATGTTGTGGATTACACCGCCCCCTACAGGCGAGTCACAGCACACACCCGCCCCACCTCAGACTTGATTCCTCCTTTTCTTTCTACTCCGATTCCTGTTTTCTATACGTATGTAAATGGTTAACACGTTAACGTTTCCTGGCGTTAAGGATGTGTTCAGAGTTCCGCACGCCAAAAAACACCATTACCCCGACGGCGTTAAAAAAAAAAACAGCAGCACACACGTCAGTTCTGATGCAACGTTATTGAACTTTAATTTTTCCTCCATTCCAATCCGATCAAAAACAAAAAAAGAACAACCTGTCATTGTACACCTGTTGTTGATGATCCAGTGTTATTAAGAAAAGTGAATTTGGGATTATTAAATAGTGTTTTATTGGAATTGTAAAAGGCTTGTTTTACACATATATTCATTATTAACAATCAAAACACGGAGGGAGAAAATAAGAAAAAAAGTCAAAATGAAGGAGGATTCTTTTTTAATCGTCGTCAAAGTTCTGCTGTAAAAGGAAGTTCGCGGCCAAGTTCTCGTTCTTCTCGCAAGCGAAGTACGCTTGTATAACAAGCCCCTCCGGGAATCCTAAGGCCTTTAGCTGCAAGGAGATCAACAAGAGTTTGGAATTAGACCAGCGACACTGAAAAGTCGAGCAGAATTTGTTCAGTGTGATGATGGTGAAGATCAAGATGAAGGTTAGTGTCGCTCCTCCTCACCCTCTCGATCGCTTCTTTCTCCTGTGGCGTGATCTGGATGAAACTCTCGGCAGGTGTGTTACCTGCCATCCCTCTGACTCCGCCTCCTCCTCCTCCTGCCCCTCCCCCACCACCACCTCCTCCTCCTCCTCCTCCGCCTATGGGCACAGCCTCTGGGATTGGTTCATTCAGCATCTGGATGAACTGCTGTTGGTTGTTGCTAATCTCCTGCAGTAAAACAAACACGCAGATCAAAAAATAATAATCCCCGACATTTTAAATTGTTTCCTAAAGGTTGTCTTAAGCTCCGCCCCCTTCAGTTTAAAATGGGTGTGGTTCCTGAAGGGCTTCACCTGCAGCAGCTCCGGGTTCTCCCGGCCGATCTCCTGCAGCAGGGCGGGAAGCAGGGCAGCGTTCTGCCGGATCAGCTGCTGCATCACCTGGAACTGGGGCTGATTGGCCAGGAAGCTCAAGGGGTTAACTGAAAGAGCCAATCAGAGAGGTCCGTGAAGGAAAACGAAAGAGAAAAAACAACTGAAGAGGCTGCAGGACGGTTCGGGTCGCTTACCACCACCAGTGCCTGAAGAACCGGTGTTAGCAGGGACGCTAACGCCGCCTGCTGGTGGAGCAGGAGCGACGCTCGCCGGAGGCGGCGGCGCCGCATCCGATCCAGCCACGCCTCTGTCCGGGATGCCCTGTGGGGGGAATAATAATAATAATGAAGACGACACGGCTCAACTTGTGTGACGTTTCGAGCACGGCGATCACCCAGACGGCATCAGACTCACCATCAGCAGGTACTCCACGGCTCTGTCCGGGTTGTTGAAGCTCGCCCTCAGGGCGGACACCACCTGCTCCCTCTCGTAGCCCATGAGCATCATCTCGTTCACCATGGCGTCGTACGACGGGCCTGTGACTGACGGAGGCGGGAGGTCGTCAGTACTGGTTTGAGTGTCGTGGGCCACATTCTCCATTGTTTTATTTAAAAGGTATTAATGGGTGTGATGTACATGTGTTTGTATTTGACTATGTTTTATAGTGAATATTAATCATCAGTTTCTTTGTATTTTATCTAATGTCTTGTTTTTTATATCTGGACTTTGAGTTTGTAATAAAGTTTCTGCTTTCAAAAGATTCTGCGACGACAAAGACAATTCTGTCCCATAAACACTGAATTCACACCAACGGCTACACGTGATTAAAAGATTAAAAATCTGATCGATCGTTAACGCGGCGCTCTGAGCCAATCGGGTATTAATATTCCCAAGAACCACAGCGGATCCATACGATTCACTCGGTCTGTATTTTCGTGCAGGTTAAGGTGAAAGACGAACAGCAGGGGGCGTTACCCAGAGCTGAGACGGCCTCGTCGATCAGGTTGGTGTTGGTGGAGACCTCAGTCCGTCTGCGAGAAGGGGGGGTGAGACAACAGGTGAGGCATGGCCGCCGCATAACGTGTCAAAGCGCCACACGAAAACACGGATCCGTCCCTACCTGTCGGGGGCGGGGTCAGGGGTGGGACCTCCAGCGGCGGCCACCTCCTGTCTCTCCTCTGGTTTGTCCACTGAGGGGGCGGGCTCTGTGGAGTTTTCAGAGCCGGACGACGAGGCGGGACGTGTGACGGGGGGTGCTGCTGCTAGCGGTGTGGCAGGGGGAGCGGCGCTGGGGGCCGGGGGTGCCGGTGCAGGCTGTGGGGCGGCTTTAGGCTGAGACAGGAAAGAAAACAGAGTTGGGTGTGATGTGTGACAAAAACACCAACAACAAAACCTCCAATTTCATAAAGCTGGAGGTATTTTCCAAACCTTTGTTGCCATGACGACCACAAAGTTCTTCTCATTGATTTGGTATTCTTTGAGGGCCGTGTCATCGTTGAGGATTTTACCTGGAAGAAGCAGAAGAACGTTGTTTACGACAGCTAGACCTGCACGACGCCGACAACAACGGCTGCATCTGATGTTCTGGTGGAGGGGGTGGGAGTTGGGGTGGGGTGGGGGTGGGGGGTCGTCTAGGAGATAAACACCTGCTCCTGCTAACATACCCTTCTGATAACAGGGGACAGAGGTGAACCTACGCAGCAGCGTACGAACACAGACGGACCAACAACACGATTTATCGATGAGCAGCGGCAGGAAGTGACCGCAGTCATTTCTAATGTGTTCACTTTGTGGTGATTTGTCTTCATTTCTCCATCTGTACTTTAAAAAGTCATATTCGAACGTGTGTGTCGTCTTTGACTAACTAAACGAACAGTAATAAACATTTAAAGATGTAATTTTCAAGTCTATTACTTCTGTCACCCTCCTGCAGCGGCATCGCCTGATTTCAAATGAATCTAAATCAGCTGCTTTTTTGTTTTTTCACTGTTTGTCTTTTTTAATCATACTTTTAAATATCAAATTTATTTTTCATGAAATAACATTTTCCTGGCCTTCTATTGGTCGCAGCATCAAACGCGTGTCATCCGACCGATGAGATGAAACGAGCTACTTCTTATTCAGCCATAAAGTTCACCGGAGGTCGCATGACTGATGCAATATCCTGTTTACCCAAACTCTTCCCTTCAGAATAAAAGTCACCTGATATTTTAGAGCACAATAATTATCTGACAGAAGACAGCAGCTTGAAAATTAGATTCATTAGAGGATTTCTAACATTAAATCATTCTTTATTTAATGATTAATGTAATGTTTCTTTTTTATTTATTTTGGGGTTATAAACGATTGTATGCACCAGCAGCTTCCAGCCCTGGGGGGTGAGTCTATCTCTCACGATTAACATCTCTAAGAGCTTTTACTTTCCATCTTTGTTCCAACTTTTCTCGATGAAAGAACATTAAAAAAAAAAAAAAGCTCCTTCAGAACTTCATAACAAGGGATCAAGAAACAACCAAACTTCAGGACGGCAACAAATCATCACGATCACCATTCATTCAGAAAATAAACCCTACAACAGATGAAAATGTAATTCTGTCACAGACGTCACCAAGAAAGTGGACAAACTAATTCTGAGCCATCTATTCGGCCTTTTTTCGGTGTTAGACTGAATTGGACATGGAACAGAAACGGGTTTGAAGGCAGCAGGTCGTCTCCACTGCTGCATGGATCGTTTTAAACCCGTCCCGTCTTGCCAAGCATCTGTGAAGACAGCGACCCTGGTTCTGCCTGCCAACGCCTGACAAGAAGGGGGTTTCAGCTTTCCGACTGGAGCAGCCTGCCAAGCGCCTTCCTGAACACAACATGAACAACAACATCCAGCGAAACCATCTGCATGCATTTCCTTGTGTTGGGAGGCAATCTGCAGTAAAACACTGCTCAACTGGGGAAAATCCACGCAATGCAGAAGATGACTGCAAAAGGGGAGGAAGGAGGGAAGGAAGGCAGACTCATCAATGGGAGGACAGAAGGATAGAAAACATGCTGTCACGTACCAGCATATATCAATTTCTGGAAAGAAACCGAGAAATTGTCCTTTCCTTTCTCCTCTTCGATCCTCTCTTTTAATGTTTTCACCTGTAGGAAAAGATGTGTTGGGGGGTTTACCTTTCTTTTATTCTTGTGTTGAGATATAATACTTGTGACGTCAGCCATTACGGAAGAGAGTAAAAACAAAGCTAACAGTTAGCTTCATCAAAGCACTGTCGCAGAAGGCATGAATGAATCCCACGCTCACAGAATAAAGAAGTTTATTACCTAAAGTCTAAGCTTTTACCGTTAAATGTTTCTTTTTATGGTGTGTGTTTAATTTAATTAGGTAAGAAATAAACAGACTCCTTTAGCGCTAGCTAAACGCGGACTACTCAAAAGTGAAAGACGGGCTCCGTCTAAATACCGGCACTAAAAGTATTCGCGCTTTCTGATTTTTCTCACGTCGCGGTTGAAATATTCAAAATACATTATTAACCGTTAGCTTCTCCATCTAAAACACGTTTTTAATATTTACACGGTCCGATCTTTTAGCTGGTTTAGCTGCAGACGTTAAGCTAGCGCAACGAGCCGCTCCAGTATATAGCCGCTACCCACTCCCACTCCTTCCTGCCAGACATGTTTCAACTCTCACCGTCTCTTCTTCGTCGATTTCGATTTTGAACGTCTGCTGCTGCAGGGTTTTTAAAGTTATCTGCATTTTGCCAAGCTCTTCGCCCCCTCTTCCTGTTCAGTCGTTGCAGGTCCAACTTCAAAGTATCCTCGATGAATTTGCTGGCTCATTACAAACTGTCAGCCGCCATGGCGTTTCGCTTTTCTTCTTCTGTTGGCTGTATTCGTGCAGCAGCGCCCCCTGGTGGTGGGGGGTCCGGTATCGATGAGAGCAGCGCCCCCAGTGGCGGGTCGAGACATGTTAGGTATTCATGCAACAGCGCCTCTAGTGGTGACCCTGGGATGTCACATATCCGCGCAGCAGCGCCCCTGGTGGCCGATTAAGGCACACCAAGTATTCATTTAGAAGCGCCCCTGGTGGCGATTCGAGGGACGTCTAATATTAACACGGAAATGACCAAATTTCAGCTTTTTGTCGTGCTGGTTGCAGCTTTAACGAATAATCAACGATGCAGAACATTTTTATTAATTAAATCAGCATCCGTGTTTTTATTCCATCTTTTAACCAATCGATTTAGTCGTCCGATTTTTAGTTGTCTCATATTCAAGTTCCAACAGGCCGCTATGCAGAAACCAGTCGACTCCACTTTTTGGAGTGGATTTAGATTAACGGATTTTTTTCCCCCCGCAATATTGCACAATATTGTTTGTTTATTTGTTTGTGCCAGTTATGCTTAATCTACTGGACAAATAACAAAGATAGAAGAAGAGAGTGTTGGAGTGAAGCATCCATAATTTATTTACCTTTCTCACCCCCTGTCATGCGAAGCCCATGCCCAACAACCTGTGGGGAAATCTGCAAGAACCCTTTTGTCACAGATAGGCATCAGGAATCACAACGGGTTGTTCAGTTTAGGAACAAACTCCACCAGCACAACAGGAAACACTGACTCTCCTGGAATATCTGTTCAGATGCCAGTTGGTGTTTTCGTGGTGAAAGAATCTGACTGTTGGAGAAGAGACCTTTTGGAGTTGAGCTGAAGTTTCAACAGGTTCTTAGCCCTGCAGGCGTGGAGAAATGTTTACCCCCCCCCCCACTTCAGTATTCCAAGGCTTATCGCCGTTTATCTCTTTTATCTCATTCCTTCTCATGTTGCCCAGCTCTGACATTGAAAGGTGGAGATAATACACTGAGGCCGAATGTTGCATTGCTCCCATCCCAGCTCACCCATCCTGTTATCACTCGCATTCTATTTCCAGAAAGACCTGAATGAGGTTGTTTTATCTGCTTCTCCCCTCCTCCGTCCTTCTACCACTCAGTCTTCTTCCATCCTTTCTTCTCTCTCTTTCCACTCAGTCTTCTCTCCATCTCTTATTATGACAGGAGCAGTGCCCTCGCTTGCCTTGGCCCGACCTCGCTCTCATCAAGCATTCCTTATGTCGCTCCACTCAGCAGCAGCCCTGTCCTCCTATAAACCCTCCAGACGGTTGATGTGGCTCCTGCTCCGGTCTCCAGGGGTCGTCAGTCTGCCGTTGGGCCCCCCACCACCCTCCTCTGAAGTGGTAGGGCCACGGAGATTACATCCTGATCCTTGGTGACTTGGAGATATTTTAAGGAGATGATGTTAGACGTGTGAAATAAAGATTCGGCCGTTTTAAAATAGGCTGGAGAGGAGACGCTCCGGACACGTCTGGAATTGAGGGAGATAAGTTTCCACATGCCGTTTCTCAGACAGGGTGAACTCCAATCCGATGATCTCAATGTCTTGTGGTCGTCATTGTTCAAGAGCTGCAGCATTTCAGCGGCCGTCCATTGCAGAGTCACACACACACACACACACACACACACACTCAGGACTGACATTTGCAGGGTTTGTGGTTTTGGTCAGCTGAGCTGTTGCAGGGTGTGGAGCAGGCTGGAGAGAGAGAGCAGCAGAAGGGTGGACGAGCAAAGGCCGCTGAGATGCCTTCTCAGCCCCGAGCTATTTCCTGTGGACAAGCTGGCGGGACTATTATTGGTTGCTTCAAGGTCTCTGTGGACACGTTACAAAGGAAATCCGATGTCTCTGAAAGGGGAAACAAGTTGCACAAAACCTCGAATGGATAACACAATACATCATTAAAGTTAAAGGGGAATAATTATATTTGTCCAAGTTTTCACCTCAAAAATAATCTGAAAATTGTCTCCATGTTGGACAATTGGTCCAACATTACCGTCATGTTGGAAATAGTCCTGATGTTGAGGAAAGTCGTTGTTGGTCAAAATGTCCCCTTAGTTTCCATCATAAACCAAGTAGGAAATGTTTGTTTTAGTTCATCCACTGACAGTGGAGATGTTCTAGAAGTAAAAGAACGTCAGTCGTTAGGATTCATCCTCTGGGGACCCTGAATGTCTGTGGTGAACTTCATGTCAATGAAACCAGTATTGGAGACACATCAGTCCGAACCAGAGGACTGAAGGACCGTCAAGCAACGCAGGGTTAAATAACGAGAACGGCCATGATGGACGGATTAGAGACCGTGGTGAGGATTAGAGACAGTGGTGAGGATTAGGGACAGTGGTGAGGATTAGAGACAATGGTGAGGATTAGAGACAGTGGTGAGGATTAGAGACAATGGTGAGGATTAGAGACAGTGGTGAGGACTAGAGACAGTGGTGAGGATTAGGGACAGTGGTGAGGATTAGAGACAGTGGTGAGGATTAGAGACAGTGGTGAGGATTAGAGACAGTGGTGAGGATTAGAGACCGTGGTGAGGATTAGGGACAGTGGTGAGGATTAGAGACAGTGGTGAGGACTAGAGACAGTGGTGAGGACTAGAGACAGTGGTGAAGACCTTCATGATGGATGGATTAGAGACAGCGGTGAGGATTAGAGACAGTGGTGAGGATTAGAGACAATGGTGAGGACTAGAGACAATGGTGAGGATTAGAGACAATGGTGAGGATTAGAGACAATGGTGAGGACTAGAGACAATGGTGAGGATTAGAGACAATGGTGAGGATTAGAGACAATGGTGAGGATTAGAGACAGCAGGGAAGAGTCATGATGGACGGATTAGAGACAGCAGTGAGGATTAGAAACAGTGATGAGGATTACAGACAGAGGTGAGGACTAGAGACAGTGGTGAGGATTAGGAGACAGTGGTGAGGACTAGAGACAATGGTGAGGACTAGAGACAATGGTGAGGATTAGAGACAGTGGTGAGGATTAGAGACAGTGGTGAGGATTAGAGACAGTGGTGAGGATTAGAGACAGTGGTGAGGATTAGAGACAGTGGTGAGGATTAGAGACAGTGGTGAGGACAGTCAAACCAGGAACATCTCATTACGTCTCCTCTGATGAGTTTTGCATCATTTGATCGACTCCTTCTCCAGCAACACTTTGACTTTGACTCACCTTCAGGTTGCTGTTCAATAGTTATTATTGATAGTTGTGTATCTGTGCTGATCTGCAGAAATGACTTCTTTACAAGGGCCGGGGGGGATTTAATGAAGTGACATCATGCGTGATGAATGTGATTTTAGAAGGTGAGGAACCAGCAAGAGACTGACCACAAAGGACAGGAAGACATCGTCTGTTATCTGATAACTTTATTATCAAGTTAAAAAAAGACAATGAATTACAATATTTACAGAATATCCAGAGATAAATGGAATAAAATTGTAAACAATCATTCTAGGCAACATCACAACCCACCATCAGGTAATCAGGTTTATATGGGGGAGAAAAGGCAAGAAGGAGAGATTCAAACTAGGAGACAACAGTCTGAAGGTCGCAAAACCAACTGAACGTATGTACAATGATCCAGTGTGTCGTCAGCAGGGGTGGAACTCTGGCCAAACAGGGGTCGCTTCCGTCTGGTACTGCACACAGTGAGGGATTCATAGTCATTAAAATGATCACAGACCAACAAACGGCTTTGGGGTCGACGGCGTCGTCTCTACGATCTTCTGGATCTGCTGGGCGTCGAGCTCTGCAACGAGCCGCCTTTAGCTTATTTGAACAAGAACTGCTCTAATCTCAAACAGCCAACAGCTGGTTGAGGGGCTTGGAACTCAAGACTCAAACAGGTCGTACCCGGGTATGACGGACTGAAGGGGGTCTGCTACATTCCTACCTACTGAAGGGTAGACGATGACCAGACGGTCAGGAGATACGTCATGATCGGACACCAGGAAGATCTCAGAGGCATTTTCTAGTGTGACTGGGAAACAGGCCAATCCCATTTTGGTAAACGCCCCCCCGCTTTAGAGGAAGATTCTTTTCCTGTCTCTTACTTTTTTGCCATGTCTTTCTCCTTCAAAATAAAAGCACTGGCTTAATTAGTAGAGAACTGCATCGCTTGTGTTAGAATTATTCTACAACCACACCGTCTTCCTATCTTCTTCCCATTCCAGTATAAAAAAAGTTTTTTTTTTCACTGCAACCAGACATTGTACGACAGTGTATTAAAGTTTGGGATCGAGGGGTGGGGGGTGGCTGAAAGAGCGCCCCCTTATGTTAGCTATCATCTTTTTTCTTCTTTTTTTTTTTTTTAAATAAGAACATCTAAAGGAAAAAAAAAACGGTTAAAGTATCCTTTCTGAACACCACAGTTTAAACACTTAACAAGTAGCTTTGTTTTCTATACATGGCTGCAAACTTGTAGTTCAACCTGGGTTAAACTTTAGAACTCTAGTCCCAGACTTCTGGGGTCCAAACCCACAGCTTCCCTTTCTACGGGTGGTTCGAGGCTCGGAGAGACGATCGCAGCAGCAGCACGGCATGCTGGGAGATGATTTGGTACCAAGAACACGACGACGGCTCACGTCGCGTTATAGATATCAGCCATTTGACTCCATATTGGAATTTTTTTTACTTAAATTTGACTTAATTGCTATTTTATTCTCTTATAAGGCTTTAGGGCATTCAAGCAGCAACGTCCAACAAATACAATCTCTTCCTTTTGTCAGCGTCAACAATAACAGGAATCTTAAAAGCACAGGATGGGGGTGTGGGGGTGGGGGGGGTCGATGGGGATGGGGGAGCATCTTCAGAAAAACTTCAACACACACTTCCAGCGGCTATAAATCTAGATATTTAAACTGTGTCGGGTCGACTGGAGTCTCTATGGACGGACGGCGTGATCACGTGAGGACTTTGACACACCCGTCACACTACGGGGGAGGGGAAGGTGTGAACTAATCCCGTTTCTTTTCTTTCTTTTTTTTTTCCTATGATTCCATCACATCAGTGAAATTACCGGACAATAAAACAGTACAGTCACAAAGCAAAGGGCGCCACCGGCTGAAGGCTTATACGCAGTATAATATTAAAGGAGCTAAAATATAGCAATTTGCTACAAATGCTAGGGAAGTTGTGATTTCACTAAAACGGATAAGGTGCGACTCTTTTCTCGGGGGAAAAAGTTCCAGGAACGGGACGCCGCCGTCCTTCTAGGTAAACCCTGTTTCAGGTGGGCGGGGACTGACAGTGTGGGCGGGGACTGACAGTGGATAAAATACTAAATTTAAAATTGATCTCATCGTTTTTTTGGACTTTCTTTGTAAATATCTTCCCGTTTTTATCTCGGTGGGATTTTTGACTGCAGATTTTGACCAGAATGTCATCAATAAAAGAATTCTGTTCACTATTGGTTACCAATATATTAAAGGTCTGTCGTGGGGGGACCGCCCACTCAGAGAGCTCAGCCGTTTAATGCAGCACAACCTAATACTTAAACACGTAACAGCTAAAACTAGTAATGCAGCAACTCAGAAGAAGTCACTTGATCAATCAATCCTTTTCCTATCCAGTCAGGTTCCAGTTCACTACCCGGAGGCCACGCCCACTTCAAGCGAGCTCTTGATCCTTTATGGCGTCCAGCGATTCCATGTCCGCGTCCTGGTCTTGACCCGTCGGCGATATGTCGGATTCGTCCTTTCTGCTGCCGGACGAGTCCAGTCCCGCGTCCACCAGGACGGAGGAAGAGGAAGAGGAAGCCGAGGCGTCGAGCGCCGAAGCGGCGCCGGCGTCGGCCTGACTGTTATTGAGCGACCTGGCGACAAAAACAGAAGTTGCGCTTTTAATATGGGAGCATGATTACACTCCTAATGCTAACATGCTAATGGCTAGCTGCTACGTAAGGTCATATTGTGACTCAACCCATGTGTGATGACATCAGATCCTGTCTGCTCCGCCTCTTTTCAGCCCCAGCCCCGCCCGCTAGCCCTACCTCCACCCGAGCACTTCCTGTGTTGCCCGTTAGACCACTCCCTCAGCTTGCCAGGTGTTTCCTGCCTACAGGTGAACCTCCTGGTTTAGCTTCCTGGTTTTTTTTAATCTAAAGCTACTTCCTGTTTGCACAAAAACCGGACAAACACGTAAAGAGCAATCCGTGTACAACACGGGAACACGGATCAAACACGCACATGCCGTGACGCAGGACGTGCCGCTCCCAATCCAGGCTGTTGGTAAAGCAGCGGCCACAGAACTCGCAGGGGAGACGCTTCTCTGCTCCGCCGGCCTCAGAGCTGCTGTGGTTGCTGCTGGTGGGAGAAGCAAGGACCCCTGGGAAATAGAGTTCAGATGATCAGCATGTCACAAACAGATGTGTTTGAAATGAACATCCTGTGTAAAACCGTCATCTTCTGCTCACCTTGTAGGGCGGGCCTCTCTTCATCCAGCTCCTTGGCTTCCTCCTCATCTTCCTCGTCCTCCTCTTCCTCTTTGAAGTTGGGCTCCATCGCATCATCGTCCATCTCCGCTTGTCCCTGCTCCATGTTCTCCATCATTTCCAATCCTCCTTCTTCTTCCTCGTCCTCCTCGTCTTCCTCCTCGTCCGCTGCTGCTACGTTGCGACCGGCGACCATCTCCATCATTTCTCCTTCCTCTTCCTCCTCGTCGCCGCTGCTCTGCTGCTCCTGCATCAACTCCAGCTGGTCCAGGTTGACCCGGCCCATCAGCTCAAAGTTACGGATCACCTGATCAGAAACACCAGGAGTTAATCGATTTGACTATTGATGAAGAGGATTCCTGGTTTATATGGAGGTCTTATCTTTTCTATGAGAAATGAAACATAAATGTTGTAAATGTTTTGTCTTCATCGTTTATTTATTCAAGCAATTACAACTATTCTCTGAAGGTTAGCCAAGAACTAGAATAATACTCTGTCCTAGCAAAATAAAGTTGAATGTTATTGTTGGGAATATGAATTCTGGGATCTTTTTTTTTGTAAAGAATTCACTGTTTCAAGAGAAAATTTTTTTACAGTAGAATCTCGACATACAAGTTGAGATACGAGTCGTTGGTCCGTCCATACTTCGGTTCCACAGACGAGCAAAAACCCGAGATACGAGTCGTACTTCTCGTCCCACTGACCTTGTGCTCCAGGCGGAGGTGCTGCTCCAGCTGGCGGCGCCGGCTGCTGTCGTAGTAACAGAGCTGGCACTGGTAGGGCTTGATCTCGGCGTGCTTCTGCAGGTGCAGCTGCAGGTTCTGGTCGCTGGAGCAGGTGAAGGTGCATTTATGGCATCGGAACACCAGACCCTGAAGGTGGCGCGACAGTTTGGAGCGGCTGACCTCCAGCGGACCCACGCGCTCCTCTGGGGGGGAGGAAGAAGATGAAGGGACGTGGATCAAGACGCCTCGTTTGCCTCGTTTATTTTTTGTATTCCCTCGGTGGAAAATTAACATCCGTTAAGGTTTAAATAAACCGTTAATCTCAATCATAGCCTGCATTTGTTTGCCTCTCTTTTATCTCTGTATCACACTTTTTTTAAATTTGTTACCCCCTCATCCTTTGGATTCTTTGGGGACCTAACGGGGGCAGAACAACTCGCCAGAACGCGACAAAATCTGCAAACTAGAGCCTCTAATTCTTACCAATTTGCACATCAGGCCTCATTTATTTCACAAGTTATGACGTAATACCTCCTACCGGCTCAGTGCATTCAACAGGTTGGCTTTAAGGTGCGTCTCATAGTGCGTTAAATGCTGTACTTCCTGCGTGGCGCGTACCTCTGTGCAGGACAATGTGGTCGATCATGTTGCTCTTGTGTTTGGTGTGGTAGAGGCAGAGGGGGCAGCGCAGGTCTTTGGGGAGGTCGTCGGGGGCGCTGTTGTTGTGGCCCGCTTCCACGTGCAGCGTGAAGTTGTTCCTGAGGCAGGGAAGGAACTGCGTCAGTAATCTGTACGGCGTTCGTTACGCTAGGTGACTTAGCATCTGACGCTGCTTACTTGTAGCAGGTGAAGAAGGAGCATTCTTTGCACTTGAAGAGCTTCTTGCCGCCGTGGCGGTCCCTGTAGTGCCGCCGAAGACTCTGCATGTATCCGGAGCTGAACTCGCAGAACTCACAGGTGAGGAGGGCGTCCGGCCGGACGTCAGCCGCCGCCAGCGAGCCGCCGGGCGACGGCTCGGAAGACAGCTGGCAGCGGGAGGCCAGCTGGTAGTGACTCAGCTGCTGACGCACATCCGGCGGTTCCAGGTAGGAAGGGTCTGAGGATGGATACGACATCAGTGAGACCGCATCTCGTTCTTTACCACGTGTTGGCGGATGGATACAACATCAGTGAGACCGTATCTCGTTCTCGTTGGTGGAGTAAAGACGTAGCTGGTGTGGTCTCCTGACTTTTGCGTTTCTTTTCATTTTTTATCATCGTTTACATAACTTATATATAATTAATTACACACAGGTAAAGTCTGCGTGTCTATTTTCTGATAAAAAAGTTTTTTATTAATAATTTAGGGGGTTTGGGGGGTTTTTTTCAAGGAAGGAACGGATTCAACTTGTATCTTGAAGTTTTACTGAACTCTTTCTTTTATTTTAGATGCCGTTCTTCCTTCACATTTCTACATCTGCGTCTCTTCAACACCTTAAATAAAACAGATTTCTTTTCTCAGCGTCTCATTGGCTCTGCAGGAGACTCTTCCTCTCCACCCCCACATCCAGCAGTCCAACTGCATCTGTCATCGCCCCCTCTCCCCCCTCAGGAGTCTATCATATCAGTGTGAAGCTCATCTTCTCGTCCTACTTTGAGCTTCCAAAATCATCAATAAATAAATCCCAGTGACACCAGTGGAATATTTAACCCAGTAAAAACCTCTTATTCAGCACCAGTTTGATAAAACATGGAGGAAAACTTCAGCTTCAGATCCTGGAGGAAGAAGAACCCCCCCCAGATCAAATGTGTTTGCTTCACGCATCACATGATCGCCGTGGATGACTCCAGCAAACTAAAAATGGAAGCGTGTGATTGGAGCTCTCTCAGCTTCTGATGTTTCAGCAGGTGCGACTGAAACACAGATCATCATGAAACGACCCCCCCCGACCACTGAGCAGACGCTCCGCCGACGTTCAGATGGCTGAGGCCTCCTGTTTCCACAGGAGACCTTCAGCTCCACTGCTCCTCAATGCTTCTCTTGTCTCAGCGAAGCACAGCTGCTGGACGGTGGAGCTCAGGAATGTTGCCCTGTGTCTGCTCCAGGGGAGATTCCACAGCCCACCAGCCCCACCAGCCCCACCAGCCCCACCAGCCCCACTAACCCCACCAGCTCTAACAGCCACACCAGCTCCACCGGTTCCACCTCACGCTGAAACATCTCCAGCATCCCGTCAGCTGATCCTCCCTCCGACCTCTCAGAACATGTAGGACTTCATGATGGACCCACTCAGGTCTCTTCATTCACTCAAGGCCCGGGGGCCAAATGTGGCCCCCCACATCATGCTACATGGCCCGTGAGAGCATTAAAGGTCAGAGTGTCTAAAAATAAAATAAGTGTATTTTAACTAAAAAAAACTACATTTCCCACAATGCAGTACTTAAAGCCATTTTAACTCTGACTACACTTTTTGAACAAAGGTAACGTCCTAACTTGTGTTTGATGTTAATTTTCTTCATTGATTGATAGTTTGATCCTTGATTGATGGAATTGTTACTTATGTTACTTATGTCAATGTCCCTTATTTAACATTAAGGATTAGTTACATTTATGTTACTTCACATTGAGTTACATTTAGTTACATTTATTAGTTACATTAAGGAGTAGTTACATTTATGTTACATCACATTGAGTTACATTTAGTTACATTTATTAGTTACATCTGGCTCTTTGAGGACAGCCGTTATGCTCATGCGGCCCTCGGGGTAAAATAAGTTCGACACCCCTGATCTAGAGCATGTCTGCAGGTTACAGGTGATCAAATGGAAATGTTCAGTTAAATTTATTGATTTATTAGTTAATATTTTTTGTTGGTTCCGCTTCGCTTTGGTGTTTTTAAACTCGACTGTGTAAAAATCCAAATTTTACTTATTTATATTTAGTTATATTTTATGTGTCAAACTATTTTATTAAATGAGAAATCAACAAAAAATATTTGAAAAAATTATTTTAGTTTTACATTTACATTTTTATATATATTTTATATACATTCAGTCCACATATACACATATGTAAATTCTTTAGCTGCTAATACGATGATGATTTTAAACGATAATATTGTCTCCAGGCACGAGGCCTCTTCTCTCTAAAGGGTTCTGCTCTGATTGGATCTGAGTCGGTCATGTGATCTCACATCTATTAATGCAACGCTATAGTTACCATCCGGGGCCGAGGGGGTGTGTCCGATGCTGCTGGCGGTCCGGGAGGGCCTCAGGGCGGCGTGAGCGGCCTGGGTGGCGGCCCGGAGTTTGGGGAGGGTCAGGACTTCACCGTGGTCTCTGAGGGAGTGCTCCTTCAGCTGGCTGATGGTCATGGAGGAGAAGGAGCACCACAAGCACTTATAGGTGTTCTGCTCACCTGCAGGGGTGGGGGGGGTGGGGTGGGGGGGAGAAAAAACATCTGATGAGACCCAGGAAGTCAGGAGCCCTCCCCCCCGGAATACTTCAAGTAAAAGACGTTTAACGGTAACGTTTGTTGAAGTTACGGAGCAAACATCTCCAGGTCGTCCACGTAAACAAGAACTTCCTCTGAGGCGATGACAGCTTCCAAGACTGATTTAGCATTTTTCATATTAAATAGGCGGGTGGTGTGGGGGGTGGGGGGTGTATTTGTTCTGGAATGAGTGTGAAACTGTAAACCAGTTCTAACTGTCTGCTGCCTCGAGCCGGGTCTGGTGGGAGAGTTCTGCCTGTTCTAAAGCAGAGCGGCGTCTGAAGAACGAGGAGGGGTTTTAAAACAGCAATCCGTGATCTAAGTCAATAAAAGACACTTTTGTGTGTGTGTTACCTGTGTGTGTTACCTGTGTGTGTAACCTGTGTGTGTTACCTGTGTGTGTTACCTGTGTGTGTTATCTGTGTGTGTTACCTGTGTGTGCTACCTGTGTGTGTAACCTGTGTGTGTAACCTGTGTGTGTGTTACCTGTGTGTGTAACCTGTGTGTGCTACCTGTGTGTGTGTTACCTTTGTGTGCTACCTGTGTGTGTGTTACCTGTGTGTGCTACCTGTGTGTGTAACCTGTGTGTGCTACCTGTGTGTGTGTTACCTGTGTGTGCTACCTGTGTGTGTGTTACCTGTGTGTGTTACCTGTGTGTGTAACCTGTGTGTGCTACCTGTGTGTGTGTTACCTGTGTGTGTTACCTGTGTGTGTAACCTGTGTGTGCTACCTGTGTGTGTGTTACCTGTGTGTGTTACCTGTGTGTGTAACCTGTGTGAGCTACCTGTGTGTGTTACCTGTGTGTGTTACCTGTGTGTGCTACCTGTGTGTGTGTTACCTGTGTGTGTTACCTGTGTGTGTAACCTGTGTGAGCTACCTGTGTGTGTTACCTGTGTGTGTTACCTGTGTGTGTTACCTGTGTGTGTTACCTGTGTGTGCTACCTGTGTGTGTTACCTGTGTGTGTAACCTGTGTGAGCTACCTGTGTGTGTTACCTGTGTGTGTTACCTGTGTGTGTTACCTGTGTGTGTTAGCTGTGTGTGTTACCTGTGTGTGTGTTACCTGTGTGTGTTAGCTGTGTGTGTTACCTGTGTGTGTTACCTGTGTGTGTGTTACCTGTGTGTGTGTTACCTGTGTGTGTGTTACCTGTGTGTGTTACCTGTGTGTGTTACCTGTGTGTGTTACCTGCGTGTGTTAGCTGTGTGTTTTACCTGTGTGTGTTACGTGTGTATGTGTGTGTTACCTGTGTGTGTTAGCTGTGTGTGTGTGTTAGCTGTGTGTGTGTGTGTTAGCTGTGTGTGTGTTACCTGTGTGTGTTACCTGTGTGTGTGTTAGCTGTGTGTGTGTGTGTTAGCTGTGTGTGTGTTACCTGTGTGTGTGTTAGCTGTGTGTGTGTGTTAGCTGTGTGTGTGTTACCTGTTTGTGTTACCTGTGTGTGTGTTAGCTGTGTGTGTGTGTTAGCTGTGTGTGTGTTACCTGTTTGTGTTACCTGTGTGTGTGTGTTAGCTGTGTGTGTTACCTCTGTGTGTGTTACCTGTGTGTGTTAGCTGTGTGTTACCTGTGTGTGTGTTACCTGTGTGTGTTACCTCTGTGTGTGTTACCTGTGTGTGTTAGCTGTGTGTTACCTGTGTGTGTGTTACCTGTGTGTGCTACCTGTGTGTGTGTTACCTGTGTGTGTGTTAGCTGTGTGTGTGTGTTAGCTGTGTGTGTGTTACCTGTTTGTGTTACCTGTGTGTGTGTTAGCTGTGTGTGTGTGTTAGCTGTGTGTGTGTTACCTGTTTGTGTTACCTGTGTGTGTGTGTTAGCTGTGTGTGTTACCTCTGTGTGTGTTACCTGTGTGTGTTAGCTGTGTGTTACCTGTGTGTGTGTGTTACCTGTGTGTGTTACCTCTGTGTGTGTTACCTGTGTGTGTTAGCTGTGTGTTACCTGTGTGTGTGTGTTACCTGTGTGTGCTTTGTGCACGTGGCTCTTCAGGCGGCTGACGTAGGCGGACTTGAAGGGACAGAGTTTACACCTGAAGGGTTTGTGGTGTCCGTGGTGCGACTGCACGTGTCGGTCCAGACTGTCACAGAAGAACCAGGAGAACCAGCGTCAGACAACAGAGGAGATGGATGGAATGAGGACACAACACTGGCAGATACATGGGGGGTGGAGGGGGCTCCTCTACAGCTCCACTTTGACTGTGTCAGCAGTGGGGGGGGGTGGGGGTGGATTTTTTTCCAGCAGCATCTAAAGCACTCTCCATTCTGTTTACCTCGCAAACAACAGGCACACGTTCCCAGTGACTAAACAACACAGGAGCCGTGGGGTGAACTCATCTACCCACAATCCTCTGCTGGGACGGAGTGTGTGCGTGCCCGTGGGGACGGTGGCTGTGTTAACGCCAGCCTCCTCGGTGGGATGGGAATGGCGTGTTTCTGGGTCAGAGCAGAGGGATTACACCTGGGAGCTCAGGGAGGAGAGGAGAGGACTCTCTCTCTCTCCCCGATGGACGAACAAATCACTTCCTGTCTTGCTGTAATATTTTTCTAACTCTCAGAGGAGACGGGAAATCTTGGTGAGGACTAAAACCACTTTAACGTCCATCAGTGTGAAGATCAGCAGTTGAAAGGCTGCTGAGGTGAAGCTACACGTAGCAGATAAAGCTACATGTTGCTTACATGCTACATGCTTTATGTCTGCTATGTGTAGCTACATGTATCTTTATCTGCTACATGTCGCTACACATAGTAGCAAATGTAGCTTAAGGAGGCAGGCAAAAGCTACATGTCGCTACAGGTAGTAGATAAAGCTACCTGTAGAGACATGTGAAAACATAGAGCTACATCTGCTATGTGTAGCTACATGTATGCAACTGTATGTTGTGGCTGCGCTGCTGTATCACATAATGAACTCATTGGCTCTTAGAAAATGATATTTACACAGTAATTCATCTTTAAATATAACTTTTATGTTCATAAGTTTGTCTTAGCAAACAGTGGAGAATCTGGTTTCACACTGGATTTAAGTTTACTTCACACACGCTAACGGCTAACCCGTCCATATGTATACACTAGGTTACTGCAAATGCACACAAAGGACTTGTGACGAAAGCTGTTTCAAATTAAATGCATATATCTGACACCCCCACCCCCCAGGTGCACCACATCACCCAGGACTGGCTTCTCCTGCACCCTTGAACTCACTTGTGTCTGAAGGGGGAGATGAACTGGCAGTACTGGCAGCTGTACTTGTCCTCCCGGCTGAACAGAGCCATGGCCGAGTGGCTCCTCTCGTGGGACCTCAGCCCCTGCATGGACATGAAGACTCGGTCGCATTGGCCACACCGGTGACCCCCCGCCGCCAGCCGCTGCTTCAGCTGGTCCTCCGACACCGCGGCTCTCACCGCCGTCAAGAGGGCCGCTGCCCTTTCTTTGGCTGCATCCATTTCTGGAATCAGCGTCTCCCCGGCAACGTCGTCCAAAGCCGTGGAGGCGTGACCCATCGGCGGGCTGTCGAAGTCGTCTTCTTCAGCTGCTTCATCCCCCTCCAGGTTGCCGTTGGTTAGAGTCTCTGGAGGCAGCATCAGGGGGACCTCCATGACCTCCTGCTGTGGACCAGAGGAGAGACGGTTCAGTCCCTCCGGTTTGTCCAACAGGACGCAAAGATTACAGGCAAAACATGTCAGAAGGTCGACACTCAACCGACTTCACATCACCCAAACAGCTATCCATGAAGACTGACTTGGAGCCTGGTAGTCACACGCTACGCTATCTGCTGTCTCTCATCATCATCACCGGCTTTTCTTTCATTTAGCCCCTTTTCTACTAGTTAAATAAAATGATGCTCAAATGGAATTAGAAAAGGACATCTCTTACCTGAAATTACCTGAGATATCTGACATGAAAATCTGACCTTGACTCCACAAATCTGTACACTCCAAGGATAAAAACAAATATTCTAAAGTTCTTTTGACAGATTCATAACATAATTATAAATACATTCATTTTCCGATCCATTTCTTCTGCTTTCGTGGATCATGGGGGTTGCTGGAGCCTACCCTAGCGGACTTACGGGCAGGAAGTAGGGGGAAAACGTTCCAGACAACTTGCCAGCGCATCGTTGAACCACACAAAAGACAAACAACCACTCACACCTATGGACAAGTCTATATGGAACATTTTCTGATGGCTCATTTTAGTACATTTGTTATTTATAACTGGACCTGTTACTAAAATGGCAAAATCAGTCAGGCAACAACACATCAGAAAAATAATAACGCAAACCAGCTGCATAACAAGACTTCCATGTATTCCTTCTTCCTGCAACTGCAGGCTGGATCCTCCACTCATCACCAGGACATAGACAATCACCATGACTTTTCTTTATCGCCTGGAGGAAGCTCATTCTCTCTGTGGAAGGACCTGACCCTGCACTTCATGCAGCCATAAATAAGATGTGGCGTCCACACACCCAACCTCACATCCAGTCTTGTCCTGATTGCACCGTCAGCTCGTTCTTCATCAAACGGCTCGAAACCAATTTCAGTTCTGGAAAAGAAAACTGTTCCTGATATAAAAACTAATGCTACCTTTCACCGTTTACCATCTGTAAAGTAAACTCCCTCTGGTCGAGATGTCGTGCCCTTATTGTGGCATTCATCCACAACCTAGAGATTCTCCCTCGGTCCATCCTTCTACTGGTTCTTGATGGAAGTTGGGTTCTAAAAGCTCAGTTTGCACAAAAATGTTGAGGACTATGGCAGCCGAAACCAATACCTGACCTCAGAACCATCGCCTGATTTTGCATTTTCAGCACACAGGCCATGCTGGATCCCTGGCGGGACCATCCTTTATTTGTCTCGCTGCTATGATACCAGTCAATGATTGAAATGTCTCAGGATGATCTGATTGTGGTGCCTTTTCTTTTCAAATCCTGATTCACAGAACCATGACAAAGCATCGCACATGCACGACAATGTGACCCGGTCACATCGAGACCCTCTGCTGGCTGACCAGTCACGAAGCGAGTCACGTGAGGAAGGCAGCTGCAGACTACGGACGCTTCCAGCTAGCCCTAAGCCTCGTGAGACAACAGCCATCAGCTGCTCCGCCTAACAGGCTTTTCCTCTATCGCTGTCCATCTCTACTGCCAAAGTAAAAACTGCATCATCCGAAAACCTCTCATCTCAGAACGACTGGAGGAGCCCAGTCTCCGTTTTAGGAGCAAAGATCCTTGGACCTCTTCCTCTCCACGACCGCCTCAGTGAATGCTAACGTACCATTATAAGGCTCATCATAAACACTAAATATGAAGCTAACTCGATTAGCTTCATGTAGAAGGAATCGCTTCGACAAACCGGAGCTAACAGATGCTAGATGCAGCCTAATTTGTATGGAACGGGAATGAAATATATAACCTGGCCTAAAAATGAACTTTTTATTAAGACCAACTCTGTTTACCTTCACGTGGCCCTCTTTGGCTTCGCCGTACTGGACGTGCTTCCTCAGGTGGTTGCAGATAGCCCGGAGGGTGGGGTGTACCTCGATGCAGAACTTACACCTGAATCCAATGGGAGTTTTATTGGCAGGACTCTCCTGTTGACAAGGAAGTAAAGACGAGATCCTGATTTAGTCGTTATCTGACTAATATTTGTAAGGAAAACAGTTTTACAATCATAGGACGACAACAGTGACTTTTACCGGATCCCCCTTATTCCTATTAATTTTTCTGAGCCAGCTGGTGAATCCACAGAAAAGATTATTATATCAGTTTTAATTTTTATCTTTTCTGTGAAGTCAGAAATAGTCTCATCAAATGAGATGGATGGTACTTTTAATAAACCATTATGAAAGCAATTATCACACATCATTATCATGCAGTTTAATCTACTCTGATGACAGTGAATGGGCAATCTGAACACAATCATCTCTTTAGTTCTTTGAGGTAGAATGGACTACTTTGGGTACAACTGTGCTGATTGTGGATTTATAAATTGTGTTAAATTAATTAGCAACACTCTCAGAGGTCTATTACGACCCTTTCAGTTTCTCCTTTTAAAAATCAACGGGAGCCTCTGAATTTCAGGATTTATGCAACACCCAGGGCATGAAATTAGGGGAACATTCAATTATTCCAGTTTAATAATTTCTCTGGCAATCAGAATCTGTGTGGAATTCAGTGCTCACCTTCCCAGGTTTGGTCTCCAGTGGTTCGGAGGTCCTCTGTTTGCTAAGGAGCTGCCTCCTCCTCTCCTGCCTCGTGGCTCTCTTCTGAAACTCCTCGCTGTGGTTCAGTAGATGTTTGGCCAAAACCGGGAGATCCAAGAACTTGAACTCACAGTGAGAACACTGGTACATTTCAGAGTCTTCATCTCCAGGGCTGGGCGATACCACAAAGTCCCTCTTCAAGTCGTACCCGTGGTGGTCATTGTAGTGCATAGAGAGGAGCTCGCCTGTGCTGAAGGACAACCTGAAGCATTTTAGACATTTGAACGGCAGCCAATCCACCTCTTGGTCCTCCTCCGTTTTAAGCGGGACCTCAAGCACTTCCTTGTCTTCCTCTGAGATTGCACCGTCATCAACTTTCTCGGGTTCTTTGGCATAGATTACGGTAAAGTAACGACCCAGTTTGCTAGCATGCTGCTTTTTGGGGAAGACACCGGGATGGCGCTTGATGTAGTGCGAGACGATACTCTTCCTGCTGAAAGCCTGGAAGGCACAAAGAGAACACCTTCGTCTCTCTACGGCCAAACGCAAGTCTTCACTCATTTCTGGATTGTCCCCTTTGAATGGCGGAGGTGCCATCACTTTGTTGGGTTTTTCCGTCATAGTCTTGGAAGCGGCCAAACAATGGGTGTAGTAGGCATCGATATCATGGCGTTTCTGGTAGTGTGCTGCCAGGCCTTTACGTATAGGGTTCGTGTAGGAACACAGAGCACATTTGAAGACATTATTTTTCCCTTCCGGCTGAGCGCGGACGTTGTTGTGCTTGATGCGATAGTGGCGAGCAATGCCTTTCCTGGTCGAGCAGAAGTACTTGCAGAGTTGACACTTGAATATAGCGTGCTTGCTAGTCTTATTGATGGGTAACTGGGAGAGGGCAAGGTCCAACTCACCGACCTCCTGAACTTTTGGTGTGCTTGATATATTACTAGCACTGCACTCAGCCACCGGCTCTGCTTCTTTACTGAGAACTACATTAGACAGGGAGGGAGTGAACATATCCCAGGCTGACTGATTGTGACACTTCTCATAATGAATTCGGAGTTTCTCCAGCGTCCCGTGAGTGTAAGGACACATTTTGCACCGGTACGCACCGTAGCCCTGCCTTTGAGTTTTGCACTTGTCATCTCCTTCATTTAAGTCGTGGATTTGCTCGATATCATCCGCGAAATCTTCCGCGGTGACTTTCACTGACGGGTGTCGTTTCTGATAGTGAGTGAGGACGCCGTGAATTCGTGAATTGACGTATGGACAGTGACGGCATTTATAAACGGAACTGGGGTTGATGTCTGCCTCCTGGGCAAAATCTGCAGCTTTTACTTTCATTCCTGGGTGCTTCTTTCCGTAGTGGGTGAGGAGGCCATGGAGACTGTTGTACTCCGACAGACATACAGTACACTGGTAGGTATTGTTAGAGAGGGAAAGACGTGGGAGGGGAGGATGGGGATTGCTTTCTTTAAGTGGGGTCGCAATGGCTAGTACTCCATCATCTTCAACAGACGGGCAACTGAAAGATGTATGATCTTTGGCAACGTGTTGGTGAATCTTTCCAGCTGAGCCATTTCCATTGATGATGTCTAAAAGCACAGATTCATCCTCTTTAATGGCCCATGGGTGGACTGCCTGGTAGTGACTTGTGATTTCCCATATCGTACAAGCCTCAAAGGCACAGTCTCTGCATTTGTAATGTTTCGTTTCCAAGATAGCCCCTTGCTGGGTGGTTTCTGGACCAGCCCATAGTTTGCTGGCCATGTATGTATAATCAACGTTGTGCTCAGGATGGCGTCTTTGGTAGTGGAGCAGCAGGCCTTGGGGTTCAGCATGGAAGTAGATGCACCACTCGCAGTGGTAGCCTGCCTCCAGAATGCCATCTTGGTAAGCCCAATGTAAAATAGTCATGGCCGTGGCTTTGACGGTGGGGTGCTCTTTCTTCAGATGCTTCTTGAGGGCGTAGACATAAGGGGAGGTGTAGGAGCAGTGTCTGCACTTCAGGGAACGCAATGAAGTTGTGTTTTCGTGGTCTGCAGGTGCTGGGATCACGGCCGAAGACACCCCACTCAACTGGACCATCTGGGCACGCTCACGTTGACTCCGGACCACCGCAGTGTGGCGTCGGACAAGGTCGGCGTTGGCCTTGGTTTCCCTGTGCTTCTTCTGGTAGTGAATCAGCACTCCTTTAACAGTGCGGTTGCCATAATCACAGTGCTGACAAAAGAACAACTCGTCCTCACCTTTGTCACCACTTCCTGTTTTAGAGTTGGAGTTGTGAGAACCATCGTGACCATTGTTTTGAAACTGCTTGGAAAACTGTTTGGGAGTCGTAATTTGTAATTCATCCATTAATTTCATCAAACCAGGGGTGGGGGCACCGTGCTTGATATATTTTGCCGTCACTTTTACTTCCGGGTGTCTCTTTTGGTAGTGGACCAACACGCCAACGACAGATCTGTTGCTGTAGACGCAGTGCTTACAGTAGTACATTTCTTCATCTGATCCATAGAGACTGGCGCCTGGTTGTTTTGGGGGCGTGGCCAAGCTGAGACTATATGACGAGTTGGCGCCTGACTGATCCACAGAGATCACCTTCATGTTTTTCTGTATACGGAAGTAAGAAGCCTTTTGCTCTGGGTGTTTCTTCTGGTAGTGGACCAAAACAGAGTGCATGTTGGGGCTAGCAAACGAACACATGTCGCAGTCATAGACGACCACGTTACCACCCATAGATTCCTTCAGAGGCTCTGCCTCAGCACCGGTTTCGGAGGTCTTGGAGCCAGTTTTCAGCACCGGGCTAGAGGAGGCCCTGGGGCTGGGCGACGCCGAGTTAAAATTCTTGGGACCAGAGTTCAAGATTTCCCTCAAGGTTTGTGATTCGCCTGTCTTGTGCGACTGCTCCACCACATAGCTGGAGAAGATCATCGCATTGTTGATCTTCACTGTAGGGTGCATTCTTTGGTAATGAGGCATCAGGCTCCGAACGTTGGGGCTGGTGTACGAACAAAAGCGGCACATGTATACTAAGTTGGGCTGGTTGAAGTTGAGCACGTTGCTTGCTTCGGGGTGGTGATCCATGTAGTGTTGATGGAGATCGTCGTAGTTAGTGTATTCGATGTAGCACTCCAAGCAGCGGAAGACTGCGCTCTGATCCTCAGGGTCCAGGATGTACTTAAAGCTGAACTTGATGTAGGGGTGCATCCTCTGGTAATGGGTGCTAACGCTACGAGCTGACTTGTTGTGGTAATCACAGTGTTTACAGTAAAAGCGTGTCGTTCCCTGTTCCTCTGAGTAATCGGCGTTCTCTTGGATCGTACCGTCGCCATGGTCGCCGGAGATGTTTTCACTGTCGTCTGAGAGCGTCAAGGATATCGGAATGTTTTTCGGTTTGGACTTGGGGTTGCTTTTTCTCTTTCCTATCCTGCCTCCCTCGTGAGAAATCAGCGATTCCCTTTCGTCCAGCTGTTGCGTGTTGTAAGTGAAGACCAGATTTTTACTCCCGTGATTGCTATACTCGTTATCAGCGCTGTGATTCTCACCCACGTCTTCATCATCGATGTCATCCAGGTTGATGATCATGTCCTGTTGGCTTTGGCTTATCTTACTCTGAAGGTTACTGGCAATTTCATCAATTCTAGTTCTCTTCTTAACGGAGGACAGATCCAAAGGTAAGTCGTTGATGGACTTTCTCGCTCTTTTCCCAGTTACTAAGGGTTTCTTGTTGGCGAGTCCTAAAATAGAGGTCTGGGTTTTCTTTAGAAAGACTGGAGAAGTGTCCACTTCAGCGTCTTGATGGTCAGTCAGTTGGCTTTCAAAGACAGTAGGATCAAGGTCATCACAGTAGGAATGCTTATGCTGCTGGTGCACCCTCAGACCTTTCAGTGTGGTGGTGGAGAAGCTGCAAAGTGTGCAGCGATGGGGGTTCTGCTGGTCGTTCGATGTGCTGGTTACCTTTTTCCCGTTCACTTTGGAGCTTACGTTCCCTCCGTTAACCGGCTCTGCGGCGCCGTCGTTCTGACGATCGGGGCTGTCACTGGTGAGGTCCATGGTGTCTACGTCTGAGGAGTTGTGGCTCTGTTTGTGCGTGCCTAGCTTAAGAGGGCTGGTGCAAATAAATGGGCATTCGTCACATTTGTACACTGTGGTTTTCCCGGAGAGGTGAATGTTCTCGATGTGGCGGGAGATGCTCCTCCTGTGTATGGTGAGGAAGGAGCAGAAGGGGCACTGGAAGCGGTTCATGAACTTCCTGAACGGTATTCCTTTCGTCTCCAGTAATTTATTATCATCGTCTGTTAAAAGCTGCTTTGCGTCTGCGGACAGCGTCCCGGTGTAGCTGGGATCGTCGATGTCGCCCAGATCCTCCTCATCATCATCATCATCGTCCTCTAAGCTGCTCCTGGAGTCCTCCTGGTTCAGCAAGTCGGCCTCCTTTTCCGGAACACCTTTGGAAACACTAGATGACGCAAACCTCTTGGACAGAATGGAGGAACCGGTGCTGTTGGGCGTGGCCGCGGCGATCTGAGCACGGTGGAAGGTGGACGCCTCCTGGACGGGCTTGTCCATTGTTGGTTCAGCTGGTGGCCCTCCCGAGTCTTCCTTCCCAGCAAGACTCGCCTTCAATCTGGCCGGGCTCCCGGGGGTTGGAGGAGAATCTGCTTTGGTTGAGCTCGCACTCGCCTCCTCCTCCAGCTCCGCAGCGCAGGAAACTATTTTGACCTTATCGCTGTGTTCTTTGACCACGTGATTAGTCCAGCTGTCCTTGCGGTCGGTCTGATAGTCGCACCATTCGCAGGCGAACGTTCCCTTCACGTGTCCACCGGCTGAGTCGGACTCCTCTCCGGTCTCGGCGGAAGGATCTCCGGTGCTCTCTGCGGAAACTTTATTATGGTACATGAGTTGGTGTTTAATTATCCTGGCTTTCCGCGGAGACTTGTATGTGCAAAACTGACAGCAGTACACTTTTGAATGGTCGTTGTGCATGATAACGGTGTAGCTGGGCTGCTTCGCCGTCTGCGACGAGACGCTCGAGTCCGAGTCCTCCTCTGCAGCGCTGTGCACTTTTTTGGTGTGGTTTCTCAAGAATGATTTCGACCTGAAATAACGGACGCAGAACTTGCACTGATAAAACTGCAGATGGGTTTCGGTTGTCAGCTTTTGCGGTGCTCGGTTGGATTTGTCTGTGAAATTGGGGCCTAAAAAAGAAGAGATGTTTGCTGTTAGAATCGGTTTCAGGGAAATTAGCGACAGCTCGACACATTTTTATGCCGTCAACAATGAAATTGCGCCTTCTAATCCTCAATAATTTGAATCAATACGGTCGACATACTCATTTCAGCTTTAGGAGGCGTGTAATTGTTATCGTCCTTGTTGTCTTTATCCTCATATTCTTCGCCCTCCTCCTCATCTTCCTCCTCGTATTTCAGAGACTCGGAATCATCTGCATCTGCAGGCTGCAGGAAAACCGTGTGTACTTCCTGGATGTGGGTCTTCAAGTCGTCATATGACTCAGCGCGGAAGTCACAGCCATCACACTGCAATACCTCCATCACTGGACAGAGGAAGAACTCCCTGGAAAATCAGGGAAACCTGCAAAGAGGGAGAGCGACGGTGAGGAATGTTCAAACTTTCCAAAGAACACAGAATCACAGGGAAATATTTTTCATTTTTCCAGATGAATGTAGCTGGAATAAAATAGATCAGGACACAACACGCTGTGTGTTTATTTCTATCTATTATGGGTCATCACTATTAAATATATCTCTACAATACCAACAAACCAAAACCATTAAAATGATCTTTCTCGGTGCAAAAAAGCATTTTCTAAAAATAAATCCACAAATAAAGACACCTTTGTTCATCCAGCACATATTTTTAAAAAAACTATTTAATAGTCGAGCTTTCAGAAATCTCTGAAAGAGCAGAATTAATCTTACGCCGACGTCGGTCGGTCCTGCGAACGCTCCTGTTTTTGGAAAAGAAACCCAATCACTCTAATTTTATAGTTTCTTTGGAACCCAATCAGTAAAACGTGTAATTATTGACTCCCAGGTACATGGGAATAAAGGTGTAGTTGGAGAAATAGACGTTATGACGTTATTCTGGTTTTTATTAGAACTATTTTTACAGACGAGGACAGAATACTGACTGACTTTCACCACATGGTGCAATCACCTGAAACCAAACATCAGCACAACCCTGAGTCTGAAGGACGAAGGAACTATTCCTCTCCTATGCTGCGCTCTAAGCCAAGTCATCAGCCGCCGTCGCCACATCAGTCTCTGGACTCTCTGGCGGGGGTTTATCTGGCCACTGCTCTGGGCAGATATTCTCTGATCACAAATCTTCTGCAGTAATAAATGATCAATCATCTTTACTTCATTGACTTCTCCAGCTCTCTCTCTCTCTCTCTAGAAACCTAAACTGCTGAAATTCAGGCACAAACACACACTTTGTCTCACCGGAGCATCGAAATGTGTGATTTAGGAACAATCTGCGTCCACAGAAAGCAGCTGAGACAGTCTGATGACATCTGAGTTGAGACGCTTCTGAATGAGCTTCCGTTTTCAATATGAAACCATGCATATGAAAGCAGAAACACACACACGGACACACACACATCAGTTTCATTTGTTCAAAAGGGACAAGAGGTATCCACATACAACAACCACACTACTTTTATTTTTAAAATTAAAATATATTCGTACGTATTTTACCTTAATTTAAACACAACATAACTTTGTGATTATAAAACAACACAAGTGTCATTTGAATTTGCATAACGAAACATCCAAATTACAAGGATTTCATCATCGTTCTTTACCACGTGTTGGCGGATGGATACAACATCAGTGAGACCGGATCTCGTTCTCGTTGGTGGAGTAAAGACGTAGCTCGTGTGTTCTCCTGACTTTTGCGTTTCTTTTCACATTTTATCATTGTTTAGATAACTTATATATAATTAATTATACACCGATTTTTTTACGCCCCGCTTCAAGGCGGTGACGTATTGTGATTGTCAGTGTTCGTCCATGCGTTCATCCGTCCATCCGTCGGTCCGCTAAAAATCTTCGCAATCGTCGCAGATAGAAAGATGAAACAAAAAGCACATCACTCGGGCAGCAAAGGGGATGGAAATTAAATGATGACCTTGACTTAGAGAAAACTAGGTCAAGGTCAAATTTCAACTTTTGTACACTCAGGAACCAGATAAGATAGAAAGACGAGGGAGAGGGCCAGTGTGAATAAGGCCATAGATCAAAGCTAGTGCTTTGATCAATGATAGTAGGTAGTAGTAGGTAGGGTAAACTTTTGAGTTCAGGGGTGTCGCAGGATGTTGCAGTCTCTGACTGCATTGGTTCTAGTTTCATAATTTAGTAGGTTTAGGGCTTTTTTACAAGGCTGGAACGGATTAAACTGATTTTAGTGATTTTAAATGGTTAAATGTTGTTTAAGAGTTCAGTCACGGAACGGGTTAAACTCGTATCTCCAGGTTCTACCGTAGGTTCTATTGTATCCCATCGCTAACAGTTAGCTTCACATTCATGTTGCGACGCCAGACGACGTTTCATCAATGGCTGCAAACTTCAGCATAAAACATGCGTTAATAACCATCGTCATCTAATCAGAGCTCCTCATGGAATATTCTCAAGAGTAGTTTATTAACACACACACACACACACACACACACTACGTTCTGGGGCGGGGCTTCCGTAGACCGGACTAGTTTGTCCACCACATCCCACAGACATTCCGCTGGATGGAGGTTCCTGGACTTTGGAGGCCAGATCAACGCCTCAAATCCATCCTGAACCTCCGGTGGGACAACAGGAAGATCCGTCCTGCTGATGAAGAACCATCCCCATCTGTGTGGAGGGAAGTTCCTTCATGTTCTGCAGACACGTTTGGGTTCTTGTCAGAGTTCCACCCACGTGAACGGCAGAAGCCGGGTTTCTGGTCACACCACTGAGCACAGAAACCGGTTCTGTGGAGCAGCTCCTGCTTGCTGGCGCAGGGCGCTCTGGGTAAACAAGCAGCATTCAGATTCCACCACAAGCGTCCTTTCATCAGGCGCCTCAGACAAACAGTCATCAGCGATGGGCGCAGCAGAGGAGGTTGTCACATGACTGTCTGACCGTAAAACGCTGAATGTCTGATGACTAACGTCCCAGTTCCTGTTGAAGACCAACAGAAACTAGCTTGAAGGACTGAAGGACATCCTCTAATCCTCAATCACAATCCAGCTTTTGTGTTGTTAAAGTCACAAAAAATGTTTGACTGGTGGAGTTTTGAGGTGAAAGTTCATCTGAGGATCATCTCCTCTAACATCAGAAGGTCGGACTGCGCAAATCATTTCCTGTTTGTCTTTGAAAAGTGTGTAAAAATTAACAAAAAAATGGTTTTATTTCCTCTACCCCCCACTGGGTGTGTCCAATCAGGCTCCACCCCTCAAGTCGGATCAAGAGGCCCAGTCTTTGATTGGATGAAAAACAGGAAGTGACCAAAGGTGTGTGTCAGTAACTGAATGTCCAGTTAGACAGCTTTAGGTGACCATTAGCGACGAGCTAGCATTATTTACTCAGCGTCCTGTTGCTCATTGATTCATTGTTTTTTTTACGGAAATCAATAAAGTTTCTATTTTGAATCTTTAAAAAACAGAATGTTTTTGGAAACAAGCAGTTGCAGTTTGCCCGTCGGGGCACAAGTTGGCGCTGTGGAGCTTTAATCCTCTGCAGTATCAACTCAATCTGATTGGCTGACGTCGTTTGTTGTTGTGGTGTTGACAGGAAGTGGGGTTTTGACATCATCGCATTGAACGTTTAGCTTCTCACGGCGGCGGCTCCTTCGTCAGTGTGTGTCACATGTTTACACCACAGAAGAAGAAACTTAAGACACACTTCGATAGGCCACGCCCCTCAGCTCCAGAGGGTTAAAGAAGTCAAACAGGAAACAGGAAGTAGCCCAGCAGCAGCAGCTTTGGCGTTTACTATCCAGTCCAGTCGCCTCAAAACTGAGACGCTTCCAGAGACACGCCTCTTTTCCACACACACAACCAATGAGCTGTTGGATCAGACAGTTGGGAGCCACGCCCCTTCTCTACACACGGGCCAATGGGCTGTCGGATCTCCATGTGATCAGGCTCAGCTGCCAGGATGTCCCTGAGCAACCAAAGGGATCCATTGTTCAGGGTCGGGTTACGCCCTCGCCTTGGGTGTGGGGGGTTGTGGGGGGGTGGGGAGGGTGTCGACAGGTTCTCTCCCAGCCGGAGCGCCATCCCGGTGCCGGGATCCCTGACACGGATATCAGGAGGAAAAAAAAAAAGCCTCGGACACAACCGCCATCTGGCGGGGACTTGGCAGTGGCGTTGGCGTCGAGCCCCCTTTGCCGCGCCAATCTTAATGGAGAGATCGTGTCGCCGCTTTCATCCTGTCAGCCGGGGGGCTCGAGTACAGATCCTCCTCTGAGGGCGGCCATTTTAGGAGCCGACTCGGCGCTTTAGGTGTTCCGCCAGCTTCCCAACATGGAACCAAAGATCCGATGGTCCTCAAAGCCGGGCGGCGGCGACACCGGAGCTGCTGACAGAAATCTATCTGCCAGATGTAGACAAGCACAGATCAGCTCAGAGCAGACAGGAGCTGGGGGGGGAGGCTGGGGGACTTAATGGGGGAGGGGGCCACGACAGAACCACCTGGAAGACCTTCAGCGGCAAGCAGCAGAGGACAAAGGCCTCAGATGACCTCCGGATTCCAAAGTCTACTGATGTTTGTTAATCACCAACCGGTTGCGCGGCTTCGCCGAGCGTTCCAGCGCCACACCCTCCCCCCGTCCTCACAGCAGCTGCTCGCGCTGAGAGGGCTGTCCAATCAGCATTAAGCAGATCACACACAGATAGTCCTCAACCGCTGGTCAGAGCGGGTTTACCATCACAGGAGAACCTCCAGAAACGAGCTGAGACCGCATCTCGTTCTTTACCACGTGTTGACGGATGGATACATCAGCGTGGCTGCATCTCGTTCTTTACCGCGTGTTGGTGGGTGGATACAACATCAGTGACACCGGATCTCGTTCTTTACCGCGTGTTGGCGGATGGATACAACATCAGTGAGACCGGATCTCATTCTTTACTGCGTGTTGGCGGATGGATACAACATCAGTGAGACCGGATCTCATTCTTTACCACGTGTTGGCGGATGGATACAACATCAGTGAGACCGCATCTCGTTCTTTACCACAAGTTGGTGGATGGATACGACATCAGTGAGACCGCATCTCATTCTTTACCACGTGTTGGCGGATGGATACGACATCAGTGAGACCGGATCTCGTTCTCGTTGGTGGAGTAAAGACGTAGCTCGTGTGTTCTCCTGACTTTTGCGTTTCTTTTCATTCTTTATATTGTTTACATAACTACTATAATTAATTATACACAGGTAAAGTCTGCGTGTCTATTGGTTGATATTTTTCAATATAATTTTTTAAATAATTTTTTAATAATTTAGCGAATTAAGATGGAACTTCTCGTCTTTAGTTGCGGAACTACTTTAGTTGTGGATGAGCATCTTGTCACTACACATACCCTCAATAATTAATGACGCATTGATTGGGAATGACAGCATGGTTTCTGAGGGGAGGGTGTGCAGCGGCGGGAACAGCAGGTAACACACTCATTGATTTCTTTCTTTTTTTTTTTCAGAAAGGAGATGACAACATCAGAAGAAAATCAATAGACTTTTAGTTCCACCAAAGTTATTAAAAAAGAGAGCGAAGAGGTGGAAGGTTGGACACGTCTGATCGGATGCAGCTCTCCTCCTGCAGCAGCAGGACCGCATCGCCGCGGGCTTGGTCACATGACCAGCCTGAGTCTAAGCTCCTCCCAGGAGGAGAGGGAGATGACTAAATAAAAAATAAATAAAAGTTACTGCCTGAGGACAGAACCCAACAGCTGTCCTCAAATCATTATTGATTATCAGATCGGTGATCAGTTTTAAACTTAATTGCATTCACAAAAACCTGGACCAATCAGAATCATCCGTGACGTGGAACCTGGACCACCAGGACCTGATCATTCAGACCCGCTCCAACAGATCTACATCAAACTCCTTCTGTGTGTGTGTATGTGTGTGTGTGTGTGTGTGTGTGTGTGTGTGTGTGTTGGTATCTGAGTCACTGCTCTCACATCTCTGGGAAACATCCACTCACTCTTACGTTGTTTATCCAACACAAACAAACGATCAGTTTTCTCACAAGGTTGTAAATAAAAGAGTTCTAACATCAGACGAGCATAAAAATCACCGTCTGATTGAATTTATTGGAATAAATATGGATTTCATCTTCATTTGTTCCATCAAATTAAAATGTTATGACTTCCAGGAGCCTGAGGTGAGCCCCCCCCCCCATCTGAAACCAAACATTAACTTCCTGTCATAGTTAAATAGTCGTCGGTTAATCCAAAATCCTAAGATGGGGGCTGATCAAGTGATCAGTCCTGATCAATAAGTCATGGTGCCATTAGATAATATTAGCAAACGCTGAATAATTCATCCTCGGTAACCGTTGCTAAGTCAATTTCCTGACTTTGTCACTCTTTGGTTACACACTCACTGTACCGGTTGCCATCCAGCAACATGTTGTTAGCATGTTAGCCATCTGGTCGCTAATGGTCTGCCTTGATGCTGTGAGTAGTTCAGGGTCAGTGGGTTTTTACAGCGTTTACTGACTGAAAGCCTGCCGTTGTAATTACTAATTATAATCAGTATATTAAAAAAATTTAAATTAAATTAAAAATAATAATTTGAAGCTGTTTTACAGATTATAGCTTCAGCATGTCATCACACATACAAGCATTTAGCAGCTAACAAGCTAAAACCGCGTGACCGTAGAGGTCATGTGACGTCACGTGAACACACCAACATCTCAGCTTCATGCGGTCGTCCTAACGAAGATGTAAGTTGAAAAACGATGTAAGTTGAATAAACTCATCTCCAGACCAAAATGTAGATAACCAGTTCTGTCCTGAACTTTATCTATAAATGTATTTTCAATAATATTTAGTTCATACCAATCTATTTTCATTCATTCATTCATTTTCCTTGCTGCTTTTTTGCTTACTTGGGTCACGGGGGTTGCTAGAGACTCTCCCAACCGAACATATGGACATGAGGCGGGCGTATGTTAAACTTACAAACAATTAAATAAATTTTTTTAATATATTACAGAAAAAACGTCTTCGTCTCGTCTTCAGCTGCTTTTTCCTCATTTTGGGTCACAGGGGTTGCTACGGACTAATAATATGATATTATATGTTTTTATTCTGATTTATTGTACAGTAACATGATATTATGTGTTTTTAATGGTGAAGTTGTATTTGTGGGAGACAGACGTAAAATGGATGAAGATTTGATTTTCATTTTTTCGTGCATTTATTTTGTAAACCAAAGTGTCATCAACAAAGAAGTTTACCTGTACACCGACACCCCTGTACTTTACACGACTTTGTTCAACCGAGCACGCCGTTCAACGATTTCGTTGACGTCACTGCCGTTAAAAGTCGACTCGCTGATATCTGGACAGACAGGACTGTCAGCTAACATGCAACCACATGTTCAACACGCCAACGTTCTGTTAGCTGAGCATGCTTTACCTCCAGAAGAACAACAGCCGGCAGTGGTTGGGGACGTCCCCACGGGCCGAGGCCATTCCAATCCCAACCCTCGCCATTCGCAGCATACTTCCTGTCAATTAATCTGTCTAACCAGTGAAGGAGTTAAGATGACTCGATTCAGTCAGACGTTATCCGTCAAAACAGAAAACCTGGTCCGACCTGACTGACCTCCATAGTTTGATAATCTCTACCACATATCTGGCGTGTGATTCTGGCGTCTGATTGGCGACCTCAGGAGGAAGTTCCACACAGGTGTCTGGTGTCTGGGTGTTGGTCGTCATTTAACACTTTTCACCCCAAAACAATCAGCTCCGTTTCATTCTGTTCTGAGACCCCTAGTGTCCTAAACTGTTGGGACGGGCTGCCAGAAGAGGACACCGCTGCTTACAGTAAACAAAAAGGCGTGAAGCATGAAGAGGAGCGCCGACGATGAAGAGTAAAGAAATACCAGGAAGTGTTGGGAGCACAAATACCTCCACACCTCCAACGTCAATAGTTATATCACAGCGCGGATGACGTAGCAGAACGCTAACGTGATAGCATTGCTCGCTTCAGAGAAGTGACACCACCCTGGGTTTTGAAAACCTTCATCACCTGGACGTCATCATCAGACGGTCAACAAAAATATCATTTTACGCCAAGGCGGATCTATTTTTAGTCAGGATGTAACCTCCAACCGCAGAAACATGAATGAATCTGAAGCGCCTTAATCTCAGTAGCCCCGCCCCTCTGCCACCCCTCTACACACACACTCACAACCCCCCCAGTGTGTGTTCTAATCTCCTCAATCTGGATTTTCAATCACATTCCATTCATTTGGATCACATTCCACACCGTGGCGCAACATCAGGAGTCGTTAATGAGTGGGTAGAATTTAGAGATTATACCCTGAATTATACCCACTCATTTAATTAATTCATTAATCAAAATGATTAATTAATTTCAATTAACAAAAATCAATTTAATCCGTTCCAGCCTCAAAAAAACCAACATATTTTTATCAACCAATAGACATGCAGACTATCTGTGCATAATTAATTATACACAAGTTACGTAAACAATGATAACGGATAAAAAGAAAAGCAAAAATCACAAAAACACACGAGCTACGTCTTTACTCCACCAACGAGAACGAGTTCCGGTCTCACTGATGTTGTATCCATCCGCCAACACGTAGCTCGTATCTCCAATAACTCCTATCTCGCGATGCTACATTCGTCCTGGTGAGCATATCTGCTCCTCTCTGGTGATGAGAATCCACCCGACCGCTTCAACACCTCAGCAGACATTCCTGAAATGATCCGATCAGACGCCGCTGCTCATTTCAGGTAGTCTGAATACGCAGAGATGAGACATCGATCCCACCTGGCCGATCGATGGGCCGGTGTCTTCAGAGGGGGAGAAGTGAGGAATCCATAATGAACGCTTTGTCATCACATTCATCAACCGTCTGGATGAAATTCTCATTGATCAACTCTGATCGTTCTCATCCCGTAGATTCTGATGTGATGACACTGATGTTAATCTGGCAGCAAATCTGTTCTAGGAAGCAGAAAGTAGGTCAACCTTTAGCCAGCAAACAGCACTTCACCAAAACTATAAATATATCCAGAGTTCCTTCATCTTGAGCCACAACTTTGTCCAAAACATAGCAACAAGCTAAAGACACAATACAAGCTAAATACACAACAGGAAGTACAAAAAGTGAACGTCAGACCAGTAGCTTACAATGCTAACGCTAGCAACCTGTTGCTCTGTAAGTGACCATTCAGCCCGCTTATATAATCTATACAATATATTATATATTAACAACTATATAACATGTTATATACTGTAGTTGTTAATATATATCTACTATATATATATATTATGTGTTAACGATTATATATAATATACAATTAATAATTATAATTATACATATCATTATATATTTTATATTACAAATAATAATTATATATTATTACATTAATATATTAATATTTATGTCTTCTTATCCCATAACATTTTATTCTAATGTATTAATGAAGCAGAAAACTTTGTTTCCGTCTCATCAGTCAATAAAACATATATACAGTATATATATATATTATTTATATAAACGATTTTATACTATTAATAATTATTATAATTATATATATTATGTATTACAAATATTAACATATAAATGTAATTATTTATTATTGTTATGTATTTCTGTCTTCTTATCCCATAACCTTTTATTCTAATGTATTAATGAAGCAGAAAACTTTCTGTTTCCGTCTCATCAGTCACTGGTTCTACTTTCTGAATGGCGTTAGCCAAACTAGCGTAGCCTTCAGCTCTGGTATTTTTAGCCTGCTGTTGGCCTCCTGCTCATTTTTCCAACAGAGCTTCCTCTTTACAGAACCGTCCATCTCAGATGGAGAACTGGATCTGGGCCTTCTGGTCTGGCTCAATCTGGATTTAGATCAGATAAATCTAAATTTCAGAGATAAACGAAATCCATCAAACATTTCTGACAGGCGTCAGACATCCCATAATGCCTCAACCCGGCGCTGAAGAGCTGCAGTTCATTCAGCCTGCTCTGCGGATCCGTCTGCTGCCCGACCTTCACCGGGGGTCACATCTAAAGAACCTCCTCACTGCCGCAGAACCAAGCGATCCAAATGCATTGTGGGTAAAGGAATGGCAAAAGAAAAACATTTTCTGCTCAGCTTGAGAATTTCACTACTGGCATTTTTGCAAATTTCCACCATTTTATTGAGGTCTTCATCCTAATCCTAATCCTAATCTTCATCCTCAATTTTACTTTCCCTATAATTTACTCAATAATGAGCTATTATGATCCAAATAATCTGTAGGAACCAACTGATCATCTTCCTATCAAAAGGAGGAGGGTGAAGGGATGAAGGGGTTCCCATCGACACGGCAACCAGTTGCCATGCTGCTCTAATCCCAGGAAGAAGTTGGTTTCCTGTTGTACGTGAGCGTCTTCTATCCAACAAGGTCAGGCGCCGCCGCCACCGCCGCCGTCGGCATGTCTGACAGCTGATTGGTTACCTGACATCCCCACCAGCCTGACCTCTAACAACGCTTCATATCACAGAGGACGTCCGTCCACCAATCACACGCCTCTGTCTGAAGCCGCCTCAGCGCGGTCACCTCAGGGAGGGGAGGGAGGGGTCAACGTTTGACCCATAGGGGGTCAGCGGGGTCAGCTGACACAAAAGGAACGTGAGGAACGTGGAGCTTCTACTGGAGAACTTCTAAACCTCTTCAAGAGTTCCTGAGATCTAAAATATTTATTTCTCTAGAATGGAAATAATAAGAGATAAAACTAAAAGCAGGCTTCTGCAACAGGATTAAATATTTTATCAAAAAAAAGAAAGATTAAGTGCATATTTCAATGAATGGCCTCAGGCGTGATTATACGATGAAGGAATAGGTAGATATATTTGGTTTTCTCAAGAGGGTTCCTCCCTCCAGTTCCACAAGAGACAAATTCCCAGAAAGAGCTCCATCGACGCTGCAGCAACAGAGCAAACACGCTTCAAACACGTGTCCCCGGGCCAGGTTCAAGGAACCGGGTTCCAAACAGATCCTGGAGAGGAACCAGGAAGCATTTTTTTTGTATGGTTTCCCCCCCCCCCCAACAAAGACAATCAATCCAGGAAACCTTACATTCCACGTCCATCTCTCGGAGGAAGCCACTTCCTGTCGCGGGGTAAATCCTCCTCTCAAGGTGCCCAGTTCTAAGCGTTTGGTCTCACTTCCTGGTCACGTGATCAGACCCCTTTCTCATCTCGTCTCCAACCTTCACTCCATTCTGAGTGTTTTCCTTTTCATCTCCTGAAACGCCTTCAGCGGTATCCGTTTCCAAGTCGCCATAAAAGAACAAAAAAACAAAACAAAACACATGACGAGAGGAGCCCCAGATGCAACCGAAGGGATTCTCAGTAAGTGGTGCTCTGGTGGACATCTGCCAGAAAACACTGCAATGCTGACTTCCTGGTTCGCCTGACACGGCAGTTACTACGGTTACAGAGAGCGGGGTGAGGTTACGGAATATGTGAGTGACCAGAAGACGACTCAGCAACCCGGGAGAGACGCTAAAGACTCTGGATCGCTTCAGGAAAGAGGGGGTTTTTTTTAGGGGATTTTTTTAGGGGATAGGGGGCTGGAGGTGAGGTTCCTCTCCGGGTTCGCCCTGAAGAACCTCCCGAGGCAACAAGTTTGAGACGGAAAGATGAGAGAGCCATCAATATTAACTCCTTTCCAGGCTCGCCTCTTAAATATTTCATCGACGTCGGACGGCTCCGTTGCTCCGGAGGCCGAGCCGGTGTGGATCTCCTCCACAAGCCCACTCCTGTTCCTGCTCAATGCGGGCCTTGTCCGGCGGCACCACGCCGCCTATGGAACGGGCGTCTCCGAAGAATTTTTTTTCTCTCGCCACAAGCAGCTCAAGGCCGGAACACGGAGTCTCATTAAAGGAGGCATGAATCACCTAAATGTCCATCCATCTCACATGTGTCAAACTCAAGGCCCCGGGGCCAAATGTGGCCCTCAACATCATTTTATGTGGCCCGCGAGAGCATAAAAGGTCAGATGGTCTAAAAATAAATAGGTCAAAAGTGTGCTTAGACTAAAACTACATTTCCCACAATGCAGTAATTCATCCCATTTTAATGTCCTAACTTGTGTCTGATGTTATTTTTCTTTATTCATTGACAGTTTGATCCTTGATTGATGGAGTTCTGTGGGTTTAATAACCTGACAAATTAAACGGTTTTATTTCTGAACAGAGAAACTAATTTCTGGTTTTCCACTAATTTCCCTGCGCGGATCAGAATCAGTATATAAAAAAAAATAAAAAATCAAAATTTAAAAAACAAACACATTCTTTCTGTGTAACTGTAATGTTTGTAACTTAAATAAGTAATAAATTCAGAGTTACTTAACATTAAGGAGTAGTTACATTTAGTTACATTACATTGAGTTACATTTACTTAAATTTATTAGTTACATCTGACCCTTTGAGGACAGCCGTTATGCTGATGTGGCCCTCGGTGAAAATGAGTTTGGCACCCCTGATCTATCTCTTTTCTACCCCCCCCCCATCTTTAAGTGACCCGTTACCCCCCACTAATGGGCTGTACCGACATTTTTGACCCACATGGATCAACTAACACTGTCTGATCTTCATTCTGCATAAAACAAACTCGGTCAAACACACGATTCCAGCAACACCGAGCTGAAAGCTTCTCCTGGTTGCCGGGTGGTGGTGGTAGGGTGGGGAGGGGGGGTCATGTTTGGATTGAAAGCAAAGGGTTGGGGGGTGGAGGGGGGGTGGAACCAGTTCTGCAGCTATGTGGTGTGGTAACTGACAACACGAACTGGAACGGCACCTCCACCGGAGCTGCTCCCGCGGTGCGTTCAAGGACAAGCCCACCCCGCGTTGAGATGTGTTCACAGAGACGTAACATGAGAGCTGGTTGGCGGGTCTGGGGGTCTGCATGTGTGAAACCGAGGGTGGGGGGTTGGGGGGCGGGGTAGATGGGGGGTGGGGTCTCATGAGATGGGCCTCATCCAGAAAGCACTCACTGGAGCATTTCAATTTGCTTTTGTGCGTCTCCTTCACTGCCCCAGGTAGAGAAGGGAGGAGTGCATCACCCGACGTGAACTAGTGAATGAACACGTGTGTGTGTGTGTGTGTGTGTGTGTGAGAGACGCATGCACGCACGCACACACACACACACACATATTGCACCATACAAACATCTCTGTAGTTTAATCCTCTCCTTAAACCTGATCTGACACCTAAACGCACCGCGGTGTGTCGGTTCATGTTACCGGTCTGATGAAGACGAAGATGAAGGTTCATCTCCGTAACTCCAGATGAGACGAAAATAAAATTCTCGTTATATACCTGCATATTCTAGACATAAGATGCTCCGATAAATCTGCTTAATCAATATCGCTGTGTGAATACGGGGTTATCAATAATGTGTTAACAACACATACAGGAAGTGGGGATAACACTAGAGGATCATGGGAAAAGTGAAACAAAGTTTAATCCCGCCGCGTTTCTTTTTTTTTTTATGTTGTTGATCATGACATCACCCAAATGACGCGGCGTAGCGTTTTCCTCCGTCACCATGACGACCGACCAAACGAAAACACAGCTGATCCGCTCAGGCCTGCCGTTGTCAGGGACGACGGCGTGGGTTCAAACAGAACCGGTTCAGGTTCACCTGTCTGAACCAAACTGGATCCGGTACCTGGTACCGCCCCCAAGGCCCTGCCTCCGCCTAGGCTCCACCCACACGCTCAGGTCTGGCTTCATTTCAACACAAACAACAGGAAATGCCATCTGCACCACAGCAGAAGCAAATGGCCCTGACCCCCGTGACCTCATGACGTCACGGCGGTCAGAACCTCAGCACAGAACACACGACCTTCTCCATGGACGGCCGAGCGGCGCAGAACACTTCCTGTTCTGAACGCTCCAACAGGAACTAGAAGAGCACAGCAAGGCAAACACTAACCAATCGGACACCTCCAGTGCGGTTAAACCTCTGGACTCGCGAGTCACACGTGTCCACCGCAGCAGAATCCTGCCGGCCAATCAGACGCCTCCCTCAGAACCTGCTGGCCGAGCCAGAAGGAGCTTCGCCACCATTTTGATGCTCTCCTCAGCGCCGGTGTCGCAGCACCGAGTGTCAAGCTCAGTCTCCCTGTCAGCAAGATTTCACACAGTGGGCAGGGGAGCTGCAGAGTGTAGCGCGCACACACACACACACACACACACACACACACACACACACACACGGATACACACACACACACACACACACACACACACACGGATACACACAGACACACACGCCCCTCCCTCACTCCCCTGACAGGCTAGTCAACAGACAGATTTAGCATGAAATGTGTGAAAAGTGAACTCAGGCTGTTCAACGGAGCAGCAACACAACCCAGCACACACCTCTGACACACACACACACACACACACCGACAACATCCAGAACATCTAGAACAATATCTAGAACATCTAGAACAACATCCAGAACACCTACAACAATATCTAAGACATTTACAACAATATTTAGCACAATATCCAGAACTTCTAGAAAAACGTCTCAAATACTATCCAGAGCATCTAGAACAATATCTAGAAAGATAACTACAACATCTAGACTCCAACTCAACCCAACACACGCCTCTGACGCACGCACAGCGACAACTTCCAGAAAATCTAGAACAACCACAACATTTAGAACATCCAGAACATCTAGAAAGTCATCCAGGACATCTAGAGCAATATATAGAACATCTAGAAAGTAATCCAGAACATCTAGAACAATAACTAAAACATCTAGACTCCCACACAACCCAACACACACATCTGACACACGCACACTGACAACACCAAGAACATTATCCAGAACATCTAGAACAATATCCAAGACATTTAGAACAATATCTAGAACACTAAAACATCTAGACTCCAACACAACCCAACACACACCTCTGACAACTGCACACTGAAAACAACCAGAACATCTAGAACATTATCCAGACAACATCTAGAACCATATCTAGAACATCTAGAACAATATGTAGCACAATATGTACAACTTCTAGAGAAACATCTAGAGCAATATCCAGTTCATCTAGAACAACGAGTAAGATTCTTTGGAAAAGGGGAAAAGGCCCAATGAGGTGACAGAAGAGCGTAAGACTTCTAAGAACACAAAACCTGCATTTAAAAGACAACGTGAGGAGTCCTACTTACAGTACAGGTTTACCTCGACAGGTGAATCTCCTGGGCTGAGCCCACACTGTGTAATATGTGGCTACAAGCTAACAAATGAGCCAATGAAGCCTTCAAAGCTGCTTCAGCACCTGGAGACTAAAGCTCCAAAGCATTAAAAGACAACGCTTTGACGTTTTTGAAAGAAATGAACGTGAACATGAAGGGCAGAACACTTGACGGCCACCACATCAACACATGTGAGCACTGAGTCCGACTTAGCGGCTAATCGTATCGCCAAGGCGAGGAAACCTTTTACTGTTGGTGAAGAATTGATGCTACCCGCCGCTAAGGACATTTGCCGTGAACTTGTGAATGAACACTAATTTTCATTGTTATTGTTAGTTGATTGACTTGTTCACCCTTTAATAAAGAAATAATCAGTAGTTGTCCTATGGTGAATGCACTGATTGTAAGTGTCTGTATTTGAAAATAGAACTCATCAGAGGAGTCACCTGAATGGAGTTTTTTATTTTAAACATTTCCTACTAGAAAGGATTTTTGTTCTACAATAAATGTAGATGTCTGCATTTGACATGAAACCACTGTGGTGACGCCGACCTGGTGTCATTAACGATTATCGAGCAAATGAATGCCGGTCCGCGAAAATATTGTCTTAGATGAAACCGACCTGTGGTGCAAAAAAGGTTTGGGGACAGCTGATCTAGAACAATACCTAAAACATCTACAACAATATCCAGAACATCTAGACAGCACAACCCAACACGCACACAACAATATCCAGATCATCTATAACAGTATCTATAACAATATCTATAACATCTAAAACATTATATAACAATATCTAAAACATCTAGACTCCAACACAACTCAGCACACACCTCTGACACACAAACAATATCCAGAACATCTAGAACAATATAACAATATCCAGAACATCTAGAACAATATAACAATATCCAGAACACGTAGACTCCAACATAACATCAACAATATCAAGAACATCTAGAACAACACCCAGAACCTAGAGAACAATATACAGAACATCTTGAAAAATATCTAGAATATCTAAAACATCTAGAACAATATCTAGGACGTCTAAAACAATATCTATAACAATACCCAGAACATCTAGACTCCAACACAACCCAACACACAAACACCAACAATATCCAGAACATCTAAAACAATATCTAGAAGATCTTAAACAGTATCCAGAAGATCTAGAACAATGTCTAGACCTTTACAGTCTAACAAGTGTGAAGATAAAATATAGATAGATAGATAGATAGATAGATAGATAGATAGATAGATAGATAGATAGATAGATAGATAGATAGATAGATAGATAGATAGATAGAATAATTTGGTTTCTTTCATTCATTTCCTTCAATCATCAAAACATTGTCCAAAAGTTTCATCTGTAAATGAAATCTAAGCAAACAAACAAACAAACAAACAAACAAACAAACAGGCAGCCGGGGGGCTCCAGGCCAGACGGTGCAGCAGGTTCATGGAGCAGAATCACACAACATAACCTTGAAAGCTCCTCTGAGCGGATCTAACCTGACTTTGCAGACTTCTCCTGCTTCCTCTAGAAGAACAAAGTTCCAGCTGAAAAGGCAGAAAAACCAGCAGAGCCAGGAGAAGGAGAAGGAGGAGGAGAAGGAGGAGGAGGAGGAGGTGCTGGTGACCGTTTATTTCTTGAACACAACCTTTGTTCTGGTGGGGATCCTGACTGACTGACTCCACAGCTCTCCTTGGAGACTGATCTGCTTTCCTCCATTTTACGGTGGAGCCGCGCCGGTGCGGCGGGCGGGTTCAGACCCGGTTCAGACCCGGTTCAGACCCGGTTCAGACCCGGAACGCACACGCGGCGTCCGAAAGGTGACATTACAGTTTAAAAAAAAAAAAAAAAGCACTAAAGAAGACAAACATTAAAAAATAAAACGATCAACTCTACACACACACACATGCACACGCACACACGCACACACACACACACACACACACACACACACACCACTCTGTCCACCTCCAACCCGGTGGAGAACCGACGCGAATCGGCACCAGATATGGGTCCTCTACCGAGTCGGACCGGACGAGCTCCTCTGGTGTGTGTGTGTATGTGTGTGTGTATGTGTGTGTGTGCGCGTGCATGTGTGCATGTGTGTGTGCGCGCTGTGCCAGCTCCTGTGTGTCGCTAATGGAGGCTGCTGGGGGAGAGGAGACGATCCGCGCAATGGCTTCTCCATGAAGCTGACGCGCAACACCACGCGCGGTCGGTCGGCGACTGGGGACGCCGAACCGGGGTGGGTGGAGGTGTGGAGGGGTGGTGGTGGTGGTGGTTGAAGTGTGGGGGTGGTGGGGGGGGGCGGTAATTCCTCCTGACGTGTAAACACACCCGGTGCCGCCGAACCGAACCGGGAACCGGGCAACAAACGCGCCATTTCCTTGTGTCACTTTAACAACAAACCGACAGGCGACATAGCGAAGGAAGCCGACGGGGCTGGAGCGGATCGGGTTTTGACTGGGGGGGTGGTGAGGTGGTGGTGGAGGGGGGGGGGGACTAGAGAAGACCCACTTGACTTTCAGCTGCGTTTGGGACCAAATCGGAGAACCCACCCGAACCGAATCTGTCATTATAACCCCAAATAAAGCGGGTTGGAGCCGGACGGGTGCGCACAGACGCAGAGGAGAGGTCAGCTCTTTCCAGGTCATTCACGAGGCGCTCTCCATGTTAAATCCCATGATCTTCCACACCGACGTTCTCGCAGAACCTTGGGGGGGGGGGAAAGAACCAATCCACGAATCGTTGGCGAAACTGGAAATAGAAGGCGAATATAAAACTCACGGCTTTTTCCGATCTTCTCTCCTCGAGCGATTCTCCCCCAAAGTTGTCCTCGTATATCTCATGCGTGCGCCCAGTCGGTCTAATGGATGATCGCCATCTTTCCTGCTTCTCCTTTGCTGCAGCTGCAGATGACCTGAGATCCGTCTGTCTCTGAATAATGAGCAACCACACAGACAAGGAAGACAATCTGCGGAGCGGGCTACACAAAGAAGTTTGGGATTGGAGCAAGCACCAGAGGGTGCGCAAGAGTTTACCACGAGACGAGGGAGCATCAGCAGGATGGACAACGACTGAGAAGCTCATCCTTCATCCGATCGCAGAGCCTCCTCCACCGGTTCACACCACCACCACCACCACCACCGGCGGGGCGGCGCGGTTTACCGGCGACATAGGCTCCATACCGGCCGCCACGTCACGGGGTTATCCGCAGTTCACTTAGATGGTGGTTCAGGATGGATGGATGGATGGATGGATGGATGGAGATATAGAATGAATAGATAGATAGATAGATAGATAGATAGATAGATAGATAGATAGATAGATAGATAGATAGATAGATAGATAGATAGATAGATAGATAGATCCAATAATTTAAGGTGTACTCTAATAAAATTAAAGTGTTGTAGATGTTGTGTGTTAGTTGTGTGTGTGTGTGTTGTGTTACTGTTACATGATGCTGCTTCTTCAACATAACAAAGAGGGAGCCCAAGACAAAAGGTGTGGGGTCCTGCTCAGATGGGTGTGTGTGGGCGTGATGTCAGCTGTGAGAGCAGGTTCATTGATTATTGATCGCTGATGTCAGATATCATCAATAAAAGCTGGTCGGAGGGAGTTCCTCCCAGGTGTGGTCATTTAGTCGTGTAGAATTAGTTATTAACATGTTTAATTTTAGATGTTCATTCAAGTTCGCTTCAGTTTAATTGAGCATTTATAAAAAATCAAAGTAAACAACTGAGGATCAATCAATCAATCAGTGGTGGAATAGGATTTACCTACTAATTAATAGACATAAGTCACGCATCAAACATGAATTATGTCATCAGACAGGAAATAGAGTTCCATATTTCTTTATTCACATGACTAATTGAACGTTTGATTGATGACATGATCCTCTGTCCTGATTGGAGGAAACTGAAGCGGCTCATCCTTTGACCTTTGTGTGGTTTGTGTTTCTAGTGTTGACTCATTGATTGACCTTCAGGTCATTTAACACACACACACACACACACAGCCAATTGTATACGTATTTACATCTATAAGCAGTTTGTATACAGTGTATACACAGAATTATATGTAATATATATGCAATATGCAATTTATATACATAGTATGTATATACACTATATATAAACACCCACACATGTATTAAATACTGTGTGTGTATGTGTGTATATATATATATATATATATATACACACACATATATATATGTATAATTTATATATCAAGGATCACTTAAATTGTCATTGTTCATATATATAAAATAGCTGTGATTACCTTTTTAGCATCGTTGTTGTTTTCTGTCCTCTGGTTTTGTCTGTTTAGTTTTTGTCGTGTAAACTTTGTTTTTTAATTCAGTTTTGCAACCGTGAGTATTTGTTCTGTTCTGAAGCCGTCCTCCTTCATTAGAACCTTTTCGATCTGATGACCTAATGAACCCAACCTTTACCCTCATGGACCCATGTGACCCCGCCTCGGGTTTAACCCTTTCACGCGCCTGAACGCCCACAACAGAACTTATACAACACATTAGGGAGTAGAAGATCTTCATCGTCCACGATGTGGATTATAATTAGGCTTCAGGACTACTGATAAGGGCCGACCACACCAACATAGCAAGAGGCTTTAGCCTAATGCTAACGGTCTGTAAAACACAGCATTAACGCCCCATAGGTTCACATTTCACGTATCATGTTAGCATGACTCAGTAGATCTCTGATGTCAGACTTCCTGTGGTCTTTTGGTCTTTCCTGTTCGCACCATCTGCTGCGTTTCCTCCTTCTCTTCTCCACATCTCTGTGAACTTCTGAGCAGGAAACAGACCCACAATGCATTTCTGTTCATGGAGACGTTCACCAACATGGAGACTGAAGACAATTCAGGTTAAAGTTAGAGCAGCAATGTAGACGATGGACTACCTGTCAGGTAACTGTCACCACCTGCTGTTAGTTCACATTTATTCATTATTGACGGGTTCGTCGTCCTGTAGGAACTAAATGATGTAGGAACCAATGTTGTCCTCCTGTAGGAACTAAATGATGTAGGAACCAATGTTGTCCTCCAGTAGGAACTAAATGATGTAGGAACCAATGTTGTCCTCCTGTAGGAACTAAATGATGTAGGAACCAATGTTGTCCTCCTGTAGGAACTAAATGATGTAGGAACCAATGTTGTCCTCCAGTAGGAACTAAATGATGTAGGAACCAATGTTGTCCTCCTGTAGGAACTAAATGATGTAGGAACCAATGTTGTCCTCCTGTAGGAACTAAATGATGTAGGAACCAATGTTGTCCTCCTGTAGGAACTAAATGATGTAGGAACCAATGTTGTCCTCCTGTAGGAACTAAATGATGTAGGAACCAATGTTGTCCTCCAGTAGGAACTAAATGATGTAGGAACCAATGTTGTCCTCCTGTAGGAACTAAATGATGTAGGAACCAATGTTGTCCTCCTGTAGGAACTAAATGATGTAGGAACCAATGTTGTCCTCCTGTAGGAACTAAATGATGTAGGAACCAATGTTGTCCTCCTGTAGGAACTAAATGATGTAGGAACCAATGTTGTCCTCCTGTAGGAACTAAATGATGTAGGAACCAATGTTGTCCTCCTGTAGGAACTAAATGATGTAGGAACCAATGTTGTCCTCCTGTAGGAACTAAATGATTGTAGGAACCAATGTTGTCCTCCAGTAGGAACTAAATGATGTAGGAACCAATGTTGTCCTCCTGTAGGAACTAAATGATGTAGGAACCGATGTTGTCCTCCTGTAGGAACTAAATGATGTAGGAACCGATGTTGTCCTCCTGTAGGAACTAAATGATGTAGGAACCGATGTTGTCCTCCTGTAGGAACTAAATGATGTAGGAACCGATGTTGTCCTCCTGTAGGAACTAAATGATGTAGGAACCAATGTTGTCCTCCTGTAGGAACTAAATGATGTAGGAACCAATGTTGTCCTCCTGTAGGAACTAAATGATGTAGGAACCAATGTTGTCCTCCTGTAGGAACTAAATGATGTAGGAACCAATGTTGTCCTCCTGTAGGAACTAAATGATGTAGGAACCAATGTTGTCCTCCAGTAGGAACTAAATGATGTAGGAACCAATGTTGTCCTCCTGTAGGAACTAAATGATGTAGGAACCAATGTTGTCCTCCTGTAGGAACTAAATGATGTAGGAACCAATGTTGTCCTCCAGTAGGAACTAAATGATGTAGGAACCAATGTTGTCCTCCTGTAGGAACTAAATGATGTAGGAACCAATGTTGTCCTCCTGTAGGAACTAAATGATGTAGGAACCAATGTTGTCCTCCTGTAGGAACTAAATGATGTAGGAACCAATGTTGTCCTCCTGTAGGAACTAAATGATGTAGGAACCAATGTTGTCCTCCAGTAGGAACTAAATGATGTAGGAACCAATGTTGTCCTCCTGTAGGAACTAAATGATGTAGGAACCAATGTTGTCCTCCTGTAGGAACTAAATGATGTAGGAACCAATGTTGTCCTCCTGTAGGAACTAAATGATGTAGGAACCAATGTTGTCCTCCTGTAGGAACTAAATGATGTAGGAACCAATGTTGTCCTCCTGTAGGAACTAAATGATGTAGGAACCAATGTTGTCCTCCTGTAGGAACTAAATGATGTAGGAACCAATGTTGTCCTCCTGTAGGAACTAAATGATTGTAGGAACCAATGTTGTCCTCCAGTAGGAACTAAATGATGTAGGAACCAATGTTGTCCTCCTGTAGGAACTAAATGATGTAGGAACCAATGTTGTCCTCCTGTAGGAACTAAATGATGTAGGAACCAATGTTGTCCTCCTGTAGGAACTAAATGATGTAGGAACCGATGTTGTCCTCCTGTAGGAACTAAATGATGTAGGAACCGATGTTGTCCTCCTGTAGGAACTAAATGATGTAGGAACCAATGTTGTCCTCCTGTAGGAACTAAATGATGTAGGAACCAATGTTGTCCTCCTGTAGGAACTAAATGATGTAGGAACCAATGTTGTCCTCCTGTAGGAACTAAATGATGTAGGAACCAATGTTGTCCTCCTGTAGGAACTAAATGATGTAGGAACCAATGTTGTCCTCCTGTAGGAACTAAATGATGTAGGAACCAATGTTGTCCTCCTGTAGGAACTAAATGATTGTAGGAACCAATGTTGTCCTCCAGTAGGAACTAAATGATGTAGGAACCAATGTTGTCCTCCTGTAGGAACTAAATGATGTAGGAACCAATGTTGTCCTCCTGTAGGAACTAAATGATGTAGGAACCAATGTTGTCCTCCAGTAGGAACTAAATGATGTAGGAACCAATGTTGTCCTCCTGTAGGAACTAAATGATGTAGGAACCAATGTTGTCCTCCTGTAGGAACTAAATGATGTAGGAACCAATGTTGTCCTCCAGTAGGAACTAAATGATGTAGGAACCAATGTTGTCCTCCTGTAGGAACTAAATGATGTAGGAACCAATGTTGTCCTCCTGTAGGAACTAAATGATGTAGGAACCGATGTTGTCCTCCTGTAGGAACTAAATGATGTAGGAACCAATGTTGTCCTCCTGTAGGAACTAAATGATGTAGGAACCAATGTTGTCCTCCTGTAGGAACTAAATGATGTAGGAACCAATGTTGTCCTCCTGTAGGAACTAAATGATGTAGGAACCAATGTTGTCCTCCTGTAGGAACTAAATGATGTAGGAACCAATGTTGTCCTCCTGTAGGAACTAAATGATGTAGGAACCAATGTTGTCCTCCTGTAGGAACTAAATGATTGTAGGAACCAATGTTGTCCTCCAGTAGGAACTAAATGATGTAGGAACCAATGTTGTCCTCCTGTAGGAACTAAATGATGTAGGAACCAATGTTGTCCTCCTGTAGGAACTAAATGATGTAGGAACCAATGTTGTCCTCCTGTAGGAACTAAATGATGTAGGAACCGATGTTGTCCTCCTGTAGGAACTAAATGATGTAGGAACCAATGTTGTCCTCCTGTAGGAACTAAATGATGTAGGAACCAATGTTGTCCTCCTGTAGGAACTAAATGATGTAGGAACCAATGTTGTCCTCCAGTAGGAACTAAATGATGTAGGAACCAATGTTGTCCTCCTGTAGGAACTAAATGATGTAGGAACCAATGTTGTCCTCCAGTAGGAACTAAATGATGTAGGAACCAACGTTGTCCTCCAGTAGGAACTAAATGATGTAGGAACCAACGTTGTCCTCCAGTAGGAACTAAATGATGTAGGAACCAATGTTGTCCTCCAGTAGGAACTAAATGATGTAGGAACCAACGTTGTCCTCCTGTAGGAACTAAATGATGGAGGAACCAATGTTGTCCTCCTGTAGGAACTAAATGATGTAGGAACCAATGTTGTCCTCCTGTAGGAACTAAATGATGTAGGAACCAATGTTGTCCTCCTGTAGGAACTAAATGATGTAGGAACCAATGTTGTCCTCCTGTAGGAACTAAATGATGTAGGAACCAATGTTGTCCTCCTGTAGGAACTAAATGATGTAGGAACCAATGTTGTCCTCCTGTAGGAACTAAATGATGTAGGAACCAATGTTGTCCTCCTGTAGGAACTAAATGATGTAGGAACCAATGTTGTCCTCCTGTAGGAACTAAATGATGTAGGAACCAATGTTGTTCTATCATCAGCGTGTCTTCAGGTCAGTGTGGTGGAACACTTCAGTGGACTAAAGCTAGACTTAGCCTCTACACCCCCCAGGAGAAAATTCATTCAGCAGAGGTACAGATGTAAAAACCAGAGGGGGGATGATCCCCCTATCCCCCCCAAACAAATCGCATCCTACAGAAGAAAATGTTCCAAAAATCCTCACAGATCTGAGCGATATAAAGAAATTGTAACGACATCCTGTCTAGACGCCACGTTGAACCTCAGGTGTGTATTACCTGGAGACCATTACCCATCAGCCACTGAGAGGCTTCCAGTTGATGACAACAACACCTACGCTGTTTCCAGGTAAACTATCCCGTCAGCGACGTTCCTGCACGATCCCAAAAGCCTCCTCCACAAATCAAACACCAACGTTTGTTCCTGATTGAGAGCAGACACACAAAGGGGATTAAAGTACAGATGCAGTTAATCACGTCTGAAGGCTCGGTGTCGTCTCTGCTGAAGGTCTGCTGATGAATTATGGATTGTGAGATTCCTACTTTGTGTGACGCTTCAGATAACAAATGAAACTCAGGCCCCGTCCACACAATGACGGATTTTTTAAAAACGCAACTTTTGTGTTGCGTTTACGCCTTCCATCCACACGACAACACAGATATCCGGAACAAAAACGCTAGTTATCGAAAACGCTGGCCGAGGTGGATTTTTAAAAAAACGTTGGGTCTGCGTTGTCGTATTGACGGCGTATCCGCAACGTCATTTTTATGGGCCCGTGTGTTGTGACGACAAAATACGGAGGATTCCTATTGGATAAAATTTGACTCAACACTGCCACCACATGGTTTGGCATGCTTATAGCCGTCTTCGAAAACGCACTGATGCGTTTACGTGTGGACGGAGATCTTTTTGAAAACGATGTTGTGTAGGACGCGAATCGTTTTCGATGCGTTGCGTTTTTTTAAAAATCCTTCCACCTTCCAGTCATTTAAGCTTCATCTCTCAGACGAGAACAACTTATATTAAATCTCTACAAGTTTCTGGAGCAGGGGTGGGCAAACGTTTTGACTGGTGGGCAATTCAGAGTTGTAAACGGTGGGCGGGACAGCTAAGTAAAAATTATTTTTTTTTAAATTATTGCAAAAATTATTTTGCAGCTACATTTATTTCTTCAAATTTATTCTATCGTTTAAAAAATTTTGGTGGGCCGGATTTCAAAGCCAAACGGGCCGCACGTGGCCCCTGGGCCACAGTGTGCCAAAGCCTGGTCTGGAGGAATGACGTACGGAACACACAAACCCGTGCAGACGCACACACACTGCGCTGACAGCGCTGCCAGGTAGCAGGCGGGGTTTATCATGCTGCTTGGACATATGGTTGCTGCAGCAAATCTGATTACTATGGGATGGCCGGCGAGCAGCAGAGGACAGACTGCACCAGGACATCCCCACTGGTCAGGCCTCCCCCGCTCACCCACGCTAGGCGTCCGTCCAGCTCGTCTAAAAACAGACCAGTCGTCAGGGATTCAGAGGGTCTGAGCCGTGGGAGGGGGTGGGCGTGGATTTAGAGGGTGGCAAATTACTTCCTGGATGACTTAATAAGGGATCACCGTTGGCCGAAAAACAGGGATCTTAAGTATATCAGTTTCTGGATATGTCACGCATGTCACGCCCATAAAACCCAGACAAGCCTAAACATGTAACATACACGTGAAATAAAAACACGGATCGGCTTTCTCTGGATTGACGGTGTCCGCCAACAGATGGACGGAATCTCACGCCTGATCCCCAGAGGATGGATCTGATCAGCTGGACCCCGTTTAGAGGTTCATCCGGTTGGTGGGGGGGGGGGTCCAGATACTCCAACTCTAAGAAAGGGATGTGAAACTCATTTTCACCGAGGGCAACATCAGCGTAATGGCCAGATGTAACTTATAAATGTAACTCAATGTAATGTTAAACAAATGTAACTACTCATTCATGTTAAATAACTCTGAAATATATTATTCAAGTTAAAAATATTACAGTTGCACAGAAAAAAAACACGTTTGCTCGTAATCAAAGGTGTGATGGGTGTGCTCCACAGGTAGGATGTGAGCTGGAGGAGAAGGAGAAATTCTGGTTGGACTTTGATGAAGTTATGCAGAACATACCTAGAAGTGAGAGAGTTGTCATTGGTGCAGACTTCAATGGACATGTTGGTGCAGGAAACAGAGGTGATGAGGACAGATGGTGGTTGACTTTGCCCAAAGGATTGAAACGGCTATAGTGGAACATAGGGTGACCTATAAGGGTGGAAGTAGGAGCACACAGGTAGATGTACATGTACTCTGTCTTACTGTGGCTAACCTTCATTCCTCTCCTTTCCAGGACAAACCTCCACCTGTCACTGCAGATCACAATGTCATTTACAAACATCATAGTCCATGGGGATTCCTGTCTAACCTCGTCTGTCAGCCTGTCCATCACCATAGCAACAAGAAGGGGCTCAGAGCTGATCCCTGATGCAGTCCCACCTCCACCTTGAACTCCTCTGTCACACCTGCAGCACACCATAACAATGGAGAGTGTGGAAAAGAGGTGAAGAAGCGTGTACAGGCAGGATGGAACGGGTGGAGAAAAGTGTCAGGTATGATGTGTGATAGAAGAGTTTCAGCTAAAACTGGTGAGACCATCGATGTTGTTTGGTCTAGAGACAGTGTCCCTGAGGAAAAGACAGGAGACAGAGCTGGAGGTAGCAGAGATGAAGATGCTGAGGTTCTCTCTGGGAGTGACCAGGATGGATAGGATCAGGAATGAGTACATCAGAGGGACAGCACATGTTAGAGGTTCTGGAGATAAAGTCAGAGAGGCCAGACTGAGATGGTTTGGACATGTCCAGAGGAGAGATAGTGAATATATTGGTAGAAGGATGCTGAGTTCTGAACTGCCAGGCAGGAGGCCTAGAGGAAGACCAAAGAGGAGGTTTATGGATGTAGTGAAAGAGGACATGGAGGTAGTTGGTGTGAGAGAAGAGGATGAGAAGACAGGGTTAGATGGAGGCAATTGATTCGCTGTGATGACCCTTGAAGGGAAAGGCCCAAGGGAGAAGTTGGACACTTTTGACCGATTTATTTTTAGACACTGTCCTTTTATGCTCTTGTGGGCCACATAAAATGATGTGGTGGGCCACATTTGGCCCCCGAGCCTTGCGTTTTACACATGTGCTCTAAGACAACAACAATTGTTAAGGTCACACCTTAACTAATGGTTCCACTAACACAATAGGATGTTACAGTCGTGTCTGGTTGGCTGGTATTAATGGTCACCACCTCCCCAGAACCTGCTCTGCATGAAGTTCCCAGGAGTCCCAGCAGAAACAAATATGTGAAATGAGGATCGGCGCCGTTGGAGGACATCCAATCAGAGACAGAACCTCACCTATCATCAACCAATTCATCCCATTCGCTGGAACCTTTTGGGTGCGTCCTCAGGTGTTCTGGTGACTGGTTTGTGGAACATTTGCATGTGTGTTGGGTTTCTTGATCACATGACTTCCTTCTGTGTGTTCAACTGTCTTCCAACAGTTCAAAGATGCAAATCAGGTGAGTTCTAAATCCAACATGTCCCAGAGGTCTGTGTGTGTTGGGCTGTTTAGCCTGCAGGCTGTCCTGCTGCTGGTCCTGCTGGTCCTGCTGGTCCAGCTGCTACTGGTTTTGCTGGTGGTTCGAGTTCAGATGTCAAACGGAAGCAATAAATCAGCTTTCAGTGTTATGCATTTACAGTAAATTATAATTTAATCATGGCTGATGCCAGCCTTTTAGCTCCTAGCTACCATTAAAGTTAAAATTAAACACCTTCAGGGCCTACACCTCCCTATCAAACAAATATTTTAGTGTGACGGATGGCAGAGCCCTTGTAGTTGCATGTATCCCTGCAGGAATCTGTGTTCTCCACGTTACAACATGCTACCGAAGCACACATGGTGCGTGTTGCGCTTCAACAAAGACGTGCTTCACGTTTGTGTGTTTAGAAATTTGGTTTGGGATAGCAGGCGGCAAGACAAAGAGGCTACATGCTATTAGCTTCAGCTTTGAGGTCATAGCTGCCAAGTCTCCTATCATAGAAATAAGACCATAATGAAATCACGTCATGTGTTAGCCTCAACATGGGCTAAACCCATCTTTGACTTTTAAAACTTTTACATACTTTTTGAATTTTTTTGCATTTGTGAAAAAGTAATTAAAACTTGTGTGATTAGCCACACCCAGGCCTGATCACTTTTTAAATACAACCTGCCTGACAAAGTAAAGTTGAACAAAAGATCCTGAAAAGCTAGATATCAAGCCAAATCTAGAGAAATTCAGGAAAAGGTTCTAAAGCCATTTTTAAAGCTTTGGGTCTCCAGCGAACCACTGCCAGAGCTATTATCCACAAATAATTATCCACAAAAGGCAACGGAACAATGGTGAACCTTCCCAGGAGTGAACGGCCAACCAACATTATCTCAAGAGTTCAGCGACGGCTCATCCAAAAGGTCAACAAAGAGTCTACAATAACATCCAATGCACTAGAGGCCTCACTGGCCTCAGTTAAGGTCAGAGTTCACGACTCCACCGTCAGAAAGACACTGAGGAAGAACAAGTTCCAAGACAAAAACAAATGCCAAACAAGAAGAACATTAAGGCTCGTCTCCTTTTTGCCAGAAAACATCTTGAAGATCCACAAGACTTTTGGGAAAAGACTCTGAGGTCTGATGAGACAAACGTTGAACTTTTTGGGAGGTGTGTGTCCTGTTACGACTGGAGAGTACAAGTAAAATCACACCAACAATAAAACATGTTAGTGGTGTGATGGTCTGGGGCTGTTCTGCTGCTTCAGGACCTGAAGACTTTCTGTGATGAATGGAACCATGAATTCTGTTGTGTATTAAAACATCCTGAAGGAGAATGTCGGCCATCTGTTCATGACCTCAGGCTCAAACCAACTTGGATTCTGCAGGAAAACACACCAGCAAGTCCCCCTCTGACCACAATGAAGACTATCCTGACCTGAATCCTATCAAGATGCTGTGGCGTGACCTTCAAAATAAGATTCATGCTCGAAAATCCTCCAATGTCGGTCAAACATGAGTGGGTCAAAATTCCTCCACAGCGCTGAACGAGACGAAGGCAGTTATCGCAAACATTTGTTTGCAGCTGTTAAGGGTGGGCTGACCTGTTGTTAGGGTCAGGGGGCAACCACTGTCTCACACAGGGTCACGTAGATTTGGGATATTTTGTACCTTAATAGTAAAAACCAATTTAAAACCTGCATTTTGTTTTGTGTTCACAGGTGTTGTCTTTAAATTATATTTTATCTCATAAGCAGTGATCCCTCGTTTCTCGCAGTTAATGCGTTCCAGGACCACCCGCGAAAAACAGAAAAATCTCACTGCATTCGGAACGTAGCACACACATGGATGCTGTCAGCCAATAGCATGCACGTACAGTACCACATGACTACCGACTAAAAATTTGTGATGTAGTGAAGCCATGCATCTTGAACTGGACTGAGGCTTCAGATGTTGTTCCAGGAATCTGCTGGAGCCACTCTTCCAGTTTGGGGGTCACTGCCCCAAGTGCTCCACCTACCACGGGGACCACATTAACCTTGATCTTCCACATCTGTTCCAGCTGTTCTTTCAACCCTTGATACTCAATATTTTCATGTTTCTTCTTCCCGATGTTGGCGTCAGCTGGAATTGCCACATCTATCACCACTGCTCTCTTCTGCTCTTTGTCCATCACCACTATGTCCGCTTGGTTAGCCAGCAGCTGTTTGTCGGTCTGGAAGCTGAAGTCCCACAGGATCTTAGCCTTGTTGTTCTCAACCACCTTTGGTGTGTGTGGGTGTATGTGTGTGTGTGTGTGCGGTTTTTTTGTATCTTTCAAATGGTGGAAGATGAAAAAGGAAAAGTGTTGCAGGACTTTTAGGAAGGAGTTAAGACAGGCTCTGGGTGGTCAGGAGGTGCTTCCAGATGACTGGACAACTACAGCTAATGTGATCAGGGAGACAGGTAGGAGAGTACTTGGTGTGTCATCTGGAATGAAAGTAGATAAGGAGACTTGGTGGTGGAATGAGGAGGTACAGGAGTGTATACAGAGAAAGAGGTTAGCTAAGAAGAAGTGGGACACTGAGAGGACTGAGGAGAGTAGACAGGAGTACAGGGAGATGCAGCGTAAGGTGAAGGTAGAGGTAGCAAAGGCCAAAGAAGAAGCTTATGGCAAGACAGAGAGACAGAGATGGGAAGGACGTGCAGCAGGTTAGACTGATTAAGGATAGGGATGGAAGTCTATTGACAGTGCCCTGAGAGGAACTGTGGTATTTGGAGTCTGGAGTGGCAGAGAAGTATGTTCAAGCTGTGCAGGACATGTATGTGGACTGTAGGACGGTGGTGAGGTGTGCTGTAGGTGTGACAGAGGAGTTCAAGGTGGGGGTGGGACTGCATCAGGGATCAGCTCTGAGCCCCTTCTTGTTCGCTATGGTGATGGACAGGCTGACAGACGAGGTTAGACAGGAATCCCCATGGACTATGATGTTTGCAGATGACATTGTGATCTGTAGTGAGAGGTGGAGGTTTGACCTGGAGAGGGATGAAGGTTAGCTGCAGTAAGACAGAGTACATACATATCTACCTGTGTGCTCCTACCTCCTACTCTTATAGGTCACCCTATGTTCCTGCCTCTTCTGGAAGAAAGTATTCACTACAGCCATTTCCATCCTTTTAGCAAAGTCAACCACCATCTGTCCTTCTGCATTCCTCTCCTGGATACCAAACCTGCCCATCACCTCCTCATCACCTCTGTTTCCTGCACCAACATGTATGGACATGTGTGCACAACTCTCTCACTTCTAGGTAAAGTCCAACCAGAATTTCTCCTTCTCCTATGGCTCACATCCTTCTTGTGGAGCATACCCACTAACAACATTGAACATCACACCTTCTATTTCTATCTTCAGACTCATCACTCTATCTGACACTCTTTTTACCTCCAGGACATTCCTGACAAACTCCTCCTTCAAGATAACTCCTACTACATTTCTCTTCCTATCTACACCATGATATATATATATATATATATATATATATATATATATATATATATATATATATATATATATATATATATATATATATATATATACACACATTTGATGTATGTGTGTGTGTTTGTGTATATATATGTATGATCATTATTGCACGTTTGCATGTTACATTTTGTTAACTTTGTGTGCTCATGTGTTTCCGTGTGTATTCATGTGTTTGCGTGTGCCTCCACGTGTTCATGTGTGCCTACTCGTGTTAGCCCGTGTGTTTCAGGCGGAAACCTTCCTCGTTGCGGTGAATCTTTCCGGTCCCGGTTGTCTGACCTCATGAAGTGATTGCCTCTGATAATGCCATTAACCACTGGCCTGCAGCTCCCTGTGGGGCCGTCCACAGGCTGAGAATAGAAAATACTTTTATTTCTGAGAGGTGTTGATGCTTCTTATCACTGATTTATCAAAGGGCAAAAAAATGACCACATTTTATTTGCGTCTAAGTAAGTGAATCATCCATCGATTGGTGCTCACCTCCAGCCAGAGGCGGACGTGGACACAGATGCAGGAACAAATAGTCCTCTAATGAAATGACTCTGTCGCCTATTCCAATATCCTAATTATATTTTGATTCCAATTGATTATAATGATTAATATATAACAATCACGTAACACACACACATTGTCAACATGGTACGTCTGCTAAACATGTTAGCATGATGTTAGCATTCATTCATTTTGGACCTTCTCTTCCCGTCCAAAATGTTCAATCTGTGCAACAACACATCTTCTTTGACGAAGCGTCAGGTCTGCAGGTGAGAAGAAGAGGAGGAGGAGGAGGAGGGGGCACATCCAAGCATCCAGTGGACTGTGGCATCAGGATTAAAAACTGCTGCATCCACTGTTCCCCCGGCCCATTGATAGATGGATAAAACCTTTGACTTCACCTTATTGAAAGAAGGAGAGAGCGCCAGGGGAGCCATGAAATCCATAGACCCTTCTTTAAATGGGTTTGTAAGAGGCTTCCGCTGAGCAAACCACGGCTGAAAGAAGCCATTAAATAAAGCCCAGCTCCTCAGCGAGGAGCCGAGGCAGATTCATCAGGAGAGGAGAAGCCGTGGTAACGACAGAGCTCCTGGCCAGATGCGAGACGCTCGCCCGTCTTACGCCGTCACATGTCAACAATCCGATCCGTTTGAGCAGAACCAGATGGGAACACATGATGTGCGCCCGGGTTTGGGGCAGAAGAGTTCATTTAAGGTGGATTTAAGCGTTCTAACAGTATTATATTAAGCTCATCTCATTTCCCCAGGCAGAAACCCCTGCCGACAGCTCGTCCTCCATCGTTCAAGCGGCAGTTAGAGTCAGGGTGGAGACGTGAATCCACCTCCTTCCTCCCTAAGGGGTCAGGTGAGACCTTCACTGTTGGAGAAGGTGGGATTCAGCCTGGTCAGATGGATGGAATGGAGAGAATGAGAAAGAAAAAGAGAGAGAGAGAGAGAGAGAGAGAGAGAGATGCAAGGAGGGATGGAGATAGAGATTTGTCATTTGCTCTGTGCTCCACCTGCTCCCTTGTCATGCATTCTGCCATCGGGGAAATACACCCTGATGTGTGAGGGAGGAGGACGGGTGAGGTGGAGGGATGGAGGGTAAGGAAGATGGAAGGCAGAAAAAAAAAAAAAAGAGCACTTGTGGAGAAATCGTGCCTCCTGCTGCAGGAGTCCTGCAGGAGGAGCAGGTATGCAAAGGAGGGATGAAGCGACGCAGCGCCAGATTACTTTTCCTGCATTTGCTATTCATATATCTGCAAGGTGACTCGCTTCAGACAAAGCAGGTGATCAAGAACCCGTCCTCCTCCCTGTCGTTTCTGCTCTTCTGCCGTTCCCCCCACGTCTGCATATACGCAAGGAGGAGAGCGGGCGACGCCTGATGGATCT